>NW_025955580.1:0-19794 GCF_022376445.1 Fomitopsis serialis
CGCATCAGGACCATCTGTGCCCCTGAGTCCAGGATGCACGCCGCCCTTCCGACGCCATTGATCAGCGGCCGCAGCTCCCGCAGCGTCAAGGAGTCCCAGTACCCGCTGTCGAATACGTTCCCTCCGCTAGACAGCTCGGTGGTCCCACGTTCCACACCGCTTCCTCCGCCATGCCGGCGACCTGCACACGTTGCGTCTTGATCTGCTCGTCAACTACCTTCCGAAACTCCTGGCTGATCTCGGATCTCGCCCCAGCTCGCCTTCTGATCGCTCTCGTACATCATCCGCGGCCAGATCTTCGGCCTTCGCTCGAGGGTCCTTTCCCTCGTTGATCTTCGCCTGGAACGATACTGTGGTTCGGCCGTCCGCCCTTTCCCCTGATCCTTCGCCACCGGGCCTCCTCCGCTCGTTCCGGCTGATACCCCTTTGCTGGGATGCCCGGCGGCTTCCCAACCGCCCGCGCACAGTTCCTCCGCTGGGCTTGCTTCCGCGCGCATCCTCTTCCGCTGGGGGATCCCTAAAAGATACCTTCTTCCCTCCTCCGCGCACTCGAGCCGCCTCCGCCGCTAAGACACGTGCACGTTCCTCTAAGTCCTCGGCGCGCCTGAGTGAGTCCTCTTCCTCGGTCGTCTCCTCGACCGTATATCCTTCGACGATCTCTACAATGTTCGCTCCTAGATGCGGCGGCCCATCCCGAATCTGCCCATCGTTCCCTCCGACGTTCCCTTGCTGCTGCGGCTGCCCTCCATTCCCTCCGCCGCCCAAGTTAGCCATCCTCGCCTCGATAGCGTCGATCAGGAATCCGCCTCCATACCGCGACACAAAACCCCCATCAGGGAAGCGTATCTTCTGTTCGTCGTCGAGTCTGATCTTCCCCGCACGGAGGTATTCCCCGACTTTCCTACACTCGCGCAGGAAGTGTCCCACCTCGCCGCAGAAGTTGCATGTCCTGGTGCCGAACCCTCCGCCTCCGCTGTACCCTCCGCCTCCGCCGCCATACCCTCCGCGCCCAGGTCCTTGAGGCTGATATCCGAAGACCGGTCCTCCTCGACCCGTTCCTCCGCCGTACCCCCGCTATTGTAGTTCGCGCTCGTGTAGGTTCCTCCGCCATAGTTCCCCGCGCCGTACCCTCCTCCGCTATAATTTCCGGCAGCGTACCCTCCTCCGCGGCCTCCTCCGCTCCCATGCGTCTGCTGGAGTGCCCCTAGCGCCGCCACAAAGGCTCGGCTCAGGGCTTCCTCCGTCATTGGTTCCTGCTTAACGCCAGATGACCCCCTCCTCCGCCGGCTCCCGCACCGGTACCCCCACCTTGGGTGTTGCCTCCGCCGCCGTAACTGACCGCGCTGAGACACTGCTGCGCTGCCCCATGCAGCTGCTCAAGGCTGTACCCCTTCGCGGGGTCGACCGTAGAGTTGACAATCTCGACCCTCCGACGGATCGCATCCGCCGACTTCGCATCGAATCCGGAGAGGTACTTCTGGTGCACCTGTGACTTCGACACCAGCCCTTCCGTCATCAGGTAGCGCGCCACCGGAAGGAACTTCCGATAGAACTCTGCCTCCCCGCTGCGCGTGTCCGTCCCGGCACTCAGCCCGGCCGCCGCAATTGCGTCCAGATCGGTTTCTAGATACTTGGATGCTCCGTCCGACCCAGGATACAGCTTCACGATCCCTTCCTTGTACTGCTCGAACGTCGGGTTGTCGGGGACGGTTACAGTGCCCCACAGCTCATGCTGATCGGGGTTCAGGTACCTTTGAGCGTACCGAATCTTCTCCTCGTCGACAGTGATGTTCGCGAGCCCTAGAAGATCGGAGACGTCCTCGAAGTAACGCGCGAGCGACCGGGGCTGATCATCGAATTTCGGAGCAATGCGATCCCCGCGGACGGGCATACTGCGTGGCTGGATAGCGGCCATTTTAATTTCTGGTTGGGCGGAAGGAGTGCGGAGGAAAGGGGAACGAGCTCGAGACTCGTCGGAGGGAGTAACGGATGAGACGGAGGAAATTGTCTCCGATATATCGGAGGGAATGGTGAGAGACGGGAATAAAGGGACTACGAGCAGGGGTATGGTTTCGTTGACAGGCGACGACGGGAGTGATGCGTATATCGAGACGGGTGATTCTGGAAGCGGAACGTTGATTGGATATGGTGAGGGAGGAAGCGGAACTGAGGCCGGCACCGATACAGGGCTGCCCACTGACTTGGTCGAGGAGGAGAGCGCGGACGGGGTAGAGTATGCTCGCCGCCGAGGTACGTCTGCTAACGGGATCGACTCGCTCGACGCTGAGCTTCGAGTTGGTGATGATGCAGGCGCGGAGGTGAGGGTGCTGTCAGCCGGATCGAGGAACGGGTTCTCTCCGTCACTGTCGTCAGCGCGCGGAAGGGGAATGCCGTCTAGCGCGGGTACCCTGAGCGATGGGTCGTACGGCGAGTCCGGAGAGTGATGTGCGATAGCGAGCTCCTCGAGTAGACTTCTCGTAGGGGTGTGAGGCTCTGAACGATAAGGGACGGTAGCGAGAGTTTTCGCTCGGGACCGTGTGATAGGCAGGATGACGTGGCACCCGGGGTTGGGTCAACAAGATTTTACCAACGAAATCCCCCTCGCGGTGGGCTCCAGTTGTGGTGATTGCGAGTCCCCGATGCGTAGACGACGCGGAAGGGAATTCTAGGTATCGGTGAAAACGATGGGCGGGGGTCGTTGGTGCGAGTTGACGGCTGCGGAAGGAGGGAGCGAGGTCTCTGGTACCTCGCGGAGGAGAGGGAGGTCGAGATGATACGATAAACACCTCCCCTGTCCTGTCCGTGGGCGTATATCGGCCTTCCTAAGCCTGCTGCGCTCGACGATTTTCCTTCCGACAATCCTAAGCCTGTCGCGTCCTTCTTCCTAAGCCTGAGCCTAACCCTGACGAGCTTCCTTAGCCTGAAGTTCCTCCTAATACGAGACCTGAAGCCTGAGATTGCCCGTCGCAACCTAGATACGGAGTCCTGAGAGGTAGTGGTAGGTAACTAACTCCCCCTTCCCTCCGCCCCGTCCTCCTAGCCCCCTTCCGCTGCCTTTCCCACGTCCCTACCTCGCTGGCACCCGCTCCCTTCCGCTCCTACTCCTTCCGCGCCCTAGGGCCTCCCTCCGCTCCTACTCCTTCCGCACCCTTAGGTCTCCCTCCGCCGTCCCTGCCCCCTCTTCCGTTCGCCAGCCCACCGTCGTTGGAGTCCTCGATGCCCGCTGACATCCCGCCCAACCCCTCGACCATTGTCTACACCACCCGTTTCTATCGCCTCGTCGACCTCCTTCGGGACGAGCGAGTGGTAGAGCCCCGTCTGAACCCTGATAGCGACCTGGAGTGGCTCGCCTGGGCTCATGGCGCCCGATGGCTAATCGTACGTGCCTTCTTCCGCCTCGTCCTCCATGTCTCGCCAACCTTCCTTCGCTCCACACAGCGGATGCTCTTCGATTCTCGGTCTCGCGCGGTCGCCCACGGCGATGCTTCCCTTCCGCTCGTCCGCCGATACTCCGACGTGCAGGACCTGATCGAATACCTCGACCAGGTGTTCCTGACTCTCCCGTCTCAGCACAGCTACGTGGGCGAGCCCTACCCGTTGATCGCCTGGGCTCCAAACCGTGTCACCGCCGAGCAATCCGACGCTGAGCTCGGCCGCCCGCTCCTTCCGGTTCGGTACCTGGAGCGTCCCATGCAGTTATCTTCCTTCCGCGCCTCTTCCGACAGCCTCGATGGTCTATTGACCCGGTTCCAAGGCCTCCTGGACGAGTGCCGCACCGCTAATCGTGACGCTCGTTCCGAGGCTGTCCGTATCGCCCGGGGCCTGAGTTCGGTTGAGACCAGCGTCCGGGACTTGCACGCTCGCTTATCGGAAGGAGTGTACGTTCCCGATGGTTATTCGGGGATACCGCGTCGCTTGCAGTTCGCGCACCCTCGGGACGTCGAGGCGATGGAGGAGGGAGAGGTCGAGGATGAGGTGGCGGAGGAGCCTGCCGTTCGTGTACAGTAGCCTCCGCATGCGTCGTGTGTTAATGTTACCGCGCTCCTCTTTTTCTTGCTTTGACCGTGTGTGCGTTGTGTTGAGGCTCGCGCCGGGGCTCCCATGTGGGCCTACCCCACAGCGTACGTCGTGTGTTGCTGGATTGACCATCGCTAAATGCTAACGCTCACCCTTAGGATGCAGCGGCGGACGATCGACTGACGAACAGATGTTTGACGAGACCAGATACACGAACACGTTTGGTGAAATGCGCCTCGCTGGTATCCCGTATGCTCTTGTTCTCGTTACGGCTATTTAGGATGCTTTCGTAAGCTATGGACTTCGAGATTGTGATACGGACTTACTCGCTGTGTTGTACGATACGCTGGTGCGCCGGATAGCAAGGAGCTGACTACGAATGATGAGTTACTGTCCAATGTCTGTGTCTCCTTGTGTATTACTTCGTTCCGTACGAATTTGCCTCCCATACGTCTGCTTCGGATTTGACTGTGTTCACGCACTAATATAATACACGATGTTTTGTCCAGGAGATTGCGACAAGCAAGAGGGGATAAGGGGTCAAAATCATATCACAGTACTGGACATAGTTCACGATGACAGTTGCATATACCACGACGCCGCGTCCACGAGCCGATACCCGCAGAATAGTCTGTACATCACTCTTGAAATGGTAGCATTCGTGATACGCCCCAGCTGACGGTCCTGCTTCTGACATGCTGTACAGTAGCTGTCAGCACTATATGGAGTTCGATTGTATTAGGACATTCCGTATCCCATTTCTCAGTCAACGCAGCCTCCCGCTTTCACATGCCTTCCGTCTCTCGGCAATAGCCTCTCATGCGGCGAGCCCTCCCGTCTTCCCTGGTATTCATGTCTGCACGCCCGGAAGAAGGGCGCCACTATCGAGCGTGCACTTGAGCTGAAGAGGCGGATGCTGGACGGTGATTTGGCAGTCAACGATGGAGCTTGTAGTGAAAAGAACAGTCGGAGACGATTGTAAGTCATAGAGACCACGATAACTCGAGACAGGCGAGACAAGACGTACCACCGGCAGGAGACCTCAGCTGAGAAACGTGATGATGGCTCAAGCTGTCCGCGGGGAGTCACCCGAGACTTTGGCTACCCAAAGTCACGGGTGTCATCAAAGTATATGCACATAACGTCGAGGACTGCGCTTGGTCAGTTAAATAACACGTACTGCCCTGTCCTGTCACTTTGAGGTTTCTTATGAGAGATCCTCGCCCCTCTCAAGGAATGGACACCGTTGACTTGCTATCATCGCATCCGTTTGGTACCTACTTCCAGGCAAACAGAGAGCAGAGTATCAGTTAGCAGATCTTTCCAGCCCGAATCGTATGCGTGAGCCGAGCCCGACTGCGATATACAGTACTTAAAGTTACAATCCGGAGGCGTAAGTTGCACCGGCCGCTGACGGCAAATCAGCCTAGCCTAGCGCCCCGTCGAGCATAATTGTGCTCCCGTGGCGGAGACCTGTTCCTTCGTCGGATCGTCCGACCCAGATGATGTGTGCAAAGCTCAGCTTGCGACTGAGAGTGCGTACTTACAGTGATGTACACTGGGCTGCCAGTGACTCTGAGTCGCCTCGGCGGGAGGGCGAGAGCCACGTGCACCGTGTCGAGGAGGAGGCGCCGGTCGACCGACGCCGCTTGGCTGCCGCCCGCGACGGGGCTCGGTGAGCTGCAATGCAACGCCTCGAAGTCACACTCAATCTCGGTCGGAATTTTACCTCGCGCGTCCAGAAATCGACCTTGAAGGACACTAAATTACTGTTGTCTGCCGAGACTCAAACATCGCGCGAATGCGATGTTAGGACGGTACGGTGGGCATCCACTCAAAGAGACGAAGCTCGCTGACGGTGTGCCTGAAGACGACAGGTCAGGACAACGTACATCGTTCTCGCTGGATTCAAAAAACTGAATTGTATCCGCACGCATATACTAGGATGGGATCGCTGAGCTCGCATGACCGAATCGCAGGTGCAGACGTACGACCCGGGCGTGACAACCACCTTATCTATTAGTTTGGGTTTATGCTGCCGGTACGTCTCATCCTACCCGTACATAATGAGCGTGCTTTTCATGGCTCCTTGGATAGTATTACCCTACTCTGCGCCTCATCCCGCGCTGTTAACTCAGCTCACTCGGCGCCCGCCCGGCACTCGTGTCGTTGATCTCGAGCAGGTTCGAGATTGACAATCGCGTCAAGCTGTCTCGTCCCGAGGAAAGCAGGCCTTTGACAAGCTTATAGGTACGAACGCCGGAGGGGACCGTCGGGCTCCTGGAGGCTGGGTGGCAAGTCATGACCGAGAGGCGCGAGAGAGATGCGATTTTGGCGACGAAGTGTATGTACCTGCCTCTTTGTGCAGTGGCATCGTATTTTGTCTGACTCGCGATCGGTCCCTCTAGGCGACTGATTACGCAGCAGTATCCTCGAGATGGCGCGAGCGAGCATGACCTCTTCATGAGCGTCACAAGAGATATCTCAAGGACGCGTCTATTAACGGCTCTACCTCTCATTCTTGGTACAACTGTTGTAACACTTACGGACCTCTAGAGTTGGCGTCTCCGCTCACAGCAATGGTGTTCAAGGAAGCATCATGTATCATTCTCGTGCATCACTGCTACACCTATCCGATCTGAATCGAACTCGAGCGTATGCAAAGAGACCCGAATTCAAGTATGGTGAGACTGAATTCGACGCGATCATTTAACAGTATCATTTTGCTCGTGGCTAGATTCTGGCTATCCGGTCGCATACAGGCAGATCTTACAATACAAGATGTAAGCCCGTATCAAAATCTCCGAGCAATACAGCTTACAAAGTCGCCACAAACATCTGAGACAGAAATAGGAACGGACGAGCAGGTCAAGGAAGTTCTCCAAGTATCCGGAGAGAAGTTTGTCCACTGGTACCTTATCCCTTTCATTTAGGTGTGCTTTCAGCGATGATCTATGGAGCAATGCGCAACGTACACATCGACACAGTCGTTCTACATGGTCGGGATCATCTGCTACTCTGCTCCTGGCTGCCCCCGTCCGAATGCGACTTCGGCTGAGCAGACGTCTGCACCTGGACGCATTCGGCGGCGATCGTCACTGATATCGCGTCCTTGACGCCATCCTATATCCTCGGTCGCGGGAAACGCGGTCTATCTGGTGGACTACGCTAAAATCATAGCGTAGTCTACAGATAGTTCGCGCCTCCGAGCCCACCATGAACTTCGGTAAGCGTGACATCACAATGCTTTCCAAACAGGCGCGGCATTTTGCAGCGCTCCAGCGAATCGTGCGGAGAGGTTGTTCATAGTAGTCGGTCGAGATCTCTCTTTAGAGCTGTACTGATCTGAGCAGCCCGAGGACATTCATGACAACACCCCATTTGCTATAACCTCGATCGCAGCAGTCGACCACAGCATTGTCCCAGTGCCAGTATGACGCGTACTCGAATGTAGCTGTCGGATACACACAGTATGTTGAACAGTTCAACGTGGTCAATTATTGATCGTGACATTTCCATCATCCAGGGCAAGTTTGGAAGGCGACATACCGAGATGCGAGATGCGAGACTTGGTCTGTGTACCAAGACGCGAGCCTCGATGTCAGAGAGCTGCCCGCGAACGTACATTATCAATGGTTCTTCGATGCATCGCCAACTTGGTATATGCCTGACTTCCCCGATTCCTTACAGATTCGAAGTATTACAGTTCGGATAAACGCATATAGTCTAAGTACCTCAGTGTCGAAATATGTGTCATATAGTACTGTGAGTGGTCACTAGCCGATCTGTGTTGTAGGAACGTCACTCACGTATACATCTGCGTGTTCTCCCGTATTCAAGCAGCCCATCGCAAGACCTCTGTGGCTACGCGGTTTGAGTAAGATACCGTAGCCAATTCCTCTCAGGATCGAAGGCCGCGAATGAAAGTACAAGGTGGCACGACACATAGAGGGCACTCTGCGGGATCGACTGGAGTGGCTGTTTTGTGGTGGCTATGTGAGCCGCTATGCAGGCCGGTCGCTGTAAACGTGAGTGAACGTCAAATACAATGTCTAATCACTTAGAAGTTGAGCAGACTGTTCTTCGCTCTTGCTGGTTTGGTGTCAATCCTTATTATTCTGGCGCGACATATGTCATTCACCACCGTTGTCAGAATGGCCATCATCAGGAGCGTCAGCCACAAACCTCGCTCGAAGGCAGCTTGGATCGAATACAACCGTACACCTCTACGCATCGAGGCTGTGTAGTTGATTGCTGACGCTCGGGGTCGCTCAAGGCAACTTCATATCCAGAGCAGACGGGAGCCTCGGTGTGGCGAGGATTGAAATGACGAGAGGGCCCCGCGCGATGTGACACGGTCACGCGACGTGTGGCCTCAGGACGTGCTGGATTTCGCGCGCCACATTCAGACCCAGTCCCCTGGTGGCCCGCCCTTAATAAGCCCTCCGTACGCGTGGCTGTTCCTCACTCTCCGACCACCACTTACTATCCCTCCGAACTGCGAAGTCGCCCCCTCATACAAAGCAACAATGAACCCCGACATGACCAATAACACTTACAACGGATAGTAAGTCTTTGTGACGCTTTGACCGAGTGGCGGACCTGACTTGAACCACAACCGTGCAGTGGCCCTCAACGCTTGCACCATCCGCTTCTCCCTCGCCCTCCTATCCCCATGTACCCCACATCGGCGCAGCACTTGGTACCTCCAGCTCCCTTCACGTTCAGAGCCTATCCTCCAGATGCACGACAATACGGCGCCCTCCCGACGTCACAGCATCGCCAGTTCGATCCCCGCCCACATGTCCCCACGCCGCCCCTAGCCTTCGGAGCAGCAGCCACCGATCCGTGAGTTGATGATTGCTTGTCACGAATTTTCTGACCTGACTGGAATCGAACAGTTTCTGGAGCGGAAACCAACCGTTCACTCCGTGGCCTGCGATGCCGATGCCCCGAGCGGTGCCACTGCCCACACAGTCGTCGACTCCGGTAGCTGGCGGGTCCAGGAGAATAAGCCCTGGTTATGTCCAGTAAGTCTTCGTTTTCGAGGTCTCTTGACGGTATTACGGGCCTGGCTGATGGACAACAGGTCACACCATTTACCCGCATCTTCATTACCGCCAGTCTTCACCGCACAGTCGTGGCCGCCAGTTGCCATGCCCCGTGGAGTGGCTTCCCAGGCCACGGGCCCTTCAACGTCTGTGGCCGTCGGTCCTCCCGTCCCTGTCGGCCGACCTGTCGTCGACCCAAGATCTAGGTCTGGACAACGCCCAGCAAAGCGCAGGCGCGTACAACCCCAGCCAAGTGTCCCTGACGGGACAGCGCTATCCACCCCTTCTGGGCCGGCTCCCGCTTCACCGCAATATGGGACCACCAAGCCCGCCGACGATGTCTCAGCACATATGCAGGTCATCCAGGACGCGCATCCGTTTCCCTGCGGGATTGGAAGATGCACTACCATAATCACTGCAACCATGGAGGGTGTCAAGGAACACCTGAACACCGTTCACTGTGCCAGGAATGGCACGCAAATCCTCGACAATCCCGACCCTCGGTTCTGCCCATGGCCGGAATGCAGGATCCATTTGAAAGATCCCGAGACGCGGCCAGACGAACAGACGCGCCTGCGTCATATCCTGGAGCGCCACGGGTCCTTCGCGACGTACCGTTGCCTAGTCTGCCGCCGGGAGGTTTCGTGGGCGAACCGCAGCATGAGGAGGCATGTGGCTGACTGCCTTAAGAAGTGAGTGAACCGTTCATATTTTTGCGATACAGATGCTAATCCGTGTTCACCGTAGACTGACAGGGAAGAAGCCAGTGCCTCGCCCTAGGGCACGACAGCCCGGGTCCCCGAGTTTACGGTTCCGCAACGCTTCCTTCGCGGTGCCCACAGCAGGATGCATCGATGATGATGCTATCCTGACAGCGCATCACCGCGTCGAGAATACGGCATCCGGCCATGGGGGCAGCCCGTCTTCGTCGCCGCATGCGGCCGCAGATCAACTGCCCGACGAGAACTCGCAGGACCACATTGTCGGCTCAGCAAACGCAGTCAACCCTGCGCGGTCCACTCAATGTTGCTGGGTTTTCGTCGAGTTTGGGCCCGACGGTACGAGGAGGGAGCATGCGGCCCTCCCAGACGACGCGAGCTCCGAGCCAGAAGACCCCGAGAACGAGTCGCAGGCAGGCTACGAGCACACTTTCAACGCCCGTTCGACATCGCCTGCGGGATTCCCCGGTGCTGAGGACGACAATACTATTCTCCCTGTACCACTGGGCTCACCCGCAAGTAACGGTGCTGCAGCCCCGGCCGTCTTCGACGAGCAGTTCGACCCATTCGCGGACATCGACGATGCCGAGTTCCGTGTAGCTCTTGAGGCGTACTCCTTCCAGCTCGAACAGAACGCAGCCAATACCATCCTGGAACGTTGCGGTGAAGGCAATGTCGTCTCTCAGGATAAGCCGCCCTGCTCCCCGGACATCAGTGTCGCCAACGCACCGGTAGCCTCCCAACCGGCTCCTACTGAACCTCCAACTCTGAGCGAGGCGAACAAGGAGAACGTCGCACCGAGCGATGTCCCATGGGACTCAGAGCCGATTGATGCCCCGGACCCCATTGCGCACTTCCTCGACGACCTCCTTGCGTTTGACGCACCTCTTGCTGTTGACTCGAATTGGTGGGACGGGAGTGAAGGAAGTGAGTTGTCGTTCGATGATTTCTTGCTCGGGATGGGCCTTCCGCAGCCTCCGGCCACGGACGTGACGGAGGCTCCTTCCGGTGGCCCGTCGACGGTCCCTGTCATCGTGTTTTGACTCCATAGAATGGCCGTGTCCACGCTTTCGACCGAGGTGGTCAGGCATTTCCCCTGTTGAGTTGTTCATCTTGCGTTGTATTTCTGGTTGTTTTAACCTGCTTGCTTGCATATCCACGCCATCGTCTTTGTATTGTTGTTACACATTCAGCTCTCCTGGAACTCTTACGTACACACTGATACCCTTGCTTGACGATACCCTCGCATTCTACTTACCCGAGTCCATCCCATCGCATTCATAGTGTGTCTTTCTGTTGCCGTCGTTGCTGCGCAAATGTTGACCAATGTTGTACGCTTTCCGAGTCTATGCTAGATTGCATCTAATCGAAATATATTCTGCTTGATCTGCTTCGATCCTTGAATCTGCGACATGCACAATGTCTGAGTTCAATGCAGAGTCGACACCGCGACCGCCTTTGGCGCCGGAAGGATTGCCAGTACTGAGGCGTCACAAGACCTGTAGTCTGATGCGGATCGATTTGAAGCATGCTGGACTCGAAGGCAGCGTCCTCAACAACTTTTCAGTGAAATTTGAGGACTCGGAAGCCACACTTTCGCCGTCGAAGGTGCTCGCAAGCCCTGTCAATAACGTCCGGGCCGAGTCGGATGACCGCTATGCCATCGCTCTTTACGGGTTTTTGTCATTCATAGTAGTCAAAAAGTTCGGTCACGCCTCGCTTCGCTCTGCCTTCATAACCGTCACTAGTTGCGACAGGATGCGACGCGTCCGAGTGCATTCATCACAGAGCGCCATTCGCACTGGCCCGGGCCTGTGGCGCTCGCCAGACGCGTCTGTGGCTGAAAGATCGGGCAGCGATCTTTCATTACGCCAGATCTACGCGGGCGTCTGTGCCTCTCGACCTCTCGTCAGCGACTCGCTGGTCCAGGTTGTCTTCCGTTCATTCTGCTGGCAGACTATACCTGCTCTCCTTGCTACTTCGAACTTCATCACTATTGGGCCTGCAATGTGTGGTGACCATGTCATCTGGGAGGCCGCGCGGCGCACGTAGGCTATACTAGTACTGTGTACCACCAGTCAGCCCATGACAACTGCAAGGCTAATGCGAATCTACGACGTTACGCGATAGTTCCCGAACAATCCTATCGCGCAACAACTGCGATATCATACCTTCTGGGCTACTTTGAGCACGACAGCGAGGTGACGGATACGGGAGTAGTCCCGTCGGACAAAGAGCCACTGAACGGCCTCTCGTGCTTAGCATCTCGGCGCATACAATACAACCTGCTCTGGACAACGACTCGTATGCCTCATGCATGGCTTTGACTATTCTACCGGCATTGTTCTCCGGACTTTGTCCACAGGACCGCCTGCGCTTGCATGCAGACTGCCTGAGGGTATAAATACCCTCCTCCATCTCTTCGCCCACATTGAATCACCTCGCCCTGACTACCGCCCGACATGTGGTTTCATCTGCCTCTCGCCATTCAGTACGATGTCGTACTCCTACTGTTCATTCTGCACTGTGCGTTGTCTGTATGCGATACCATTCCTTCTAACCACGCATCCATCGGGCCTCCAAAGCCAACCATAACTCCATTATCTATCGAAACATGAACCCACGCATGTACCAACACTGCTAACAACTCTTATGGGTATGTCTTTTGTACGCTTTGTTGAGCCGGAGTGGCAAACTTGACGTCCACATCTCAGTGCCCTTCAGCACCAACACCACTGGAGGTTCCACCACCGCCGACTCCATACCCCAAGTGGCCACTGTTCCTCCGAATCCTCCTGCAGGCCGGCCGCTCCACACCCATCTTGCCACGCGATCGCGTCGTGCCTCCACAGCGATACCAACCATATCTCCTCGCCCTGTGGGCCTCAACGCCACCCTCAACTCCGCAGCTCTTTGTGCTTCCGGTGCCTATGAACTCGGGCGCCTACGTAGACCCCAGCGAGAGAAGTGAGTGGCACACGCTTTCTCCCAAGGGGCAGAACTGACTGGTCCTCGACAGCTCTGGAACGTACGCGAACCCATGCTCCGGCACCAATGGTAAACCGACACCCATGCAGGCGTCGACGTCTGCAGCCGGTCGGGCTACGGCAATCGACGCGTTGTATAGCCGGTGAGTCCTCGAATTTCTTCTAACTTTGAGTGCACAGCCTGTCAAGGGCCACAGGGCTTGGTGAACGATCAAGCGACCGCCGCTTCGCCGCCAGCCCCAGCGGCGCGAGGTCCAGCGGAACATAGTGATGGTCGGGCCCTTGGAGATGAGTCATTCACCTGTAACATCGGGCAACGTATGAACTCGGGTGGCTTCAAACGAGCGGGGCCCTCCGGAGTTCCCTATTGGCAGACCCCTGCGGCACGGACATCCTGGACCGCAGTGATACCCACGTCTGCCCTGGAAACGGTTGCGGAGGTATCCAGCTCAAGTCTGCGAAAACCGGACAAGCGTGCCTCGCGGGCCACGAAGGTTCGCACATCCTTGGGCAGCACGGTGATCTGCTCGCCGATTACGCTGCCTCGTGCAGCAAGGAGAGTCGGTGGGTCACGAAGAAGGCATGGAGAAGCATGTTAGGGCGTGCTTCAAAAGGTAAGTGTCGCTTGGTACGACTTGGTAGTGACACGGATGCCAATCTCATTATTCTCTGCACGTCGCCAGATCACGCCGGGCAGCGCGTAAGACCACCGCCGCGACGACCCCGTAGAGCTTCTCGAGTCGGATGATATCAACACGCCTGGCTTGACAGCCGGCACATCAACCAACGACGGCGGCAGCCCGGTCTCACCGCAAGACGTCGCTATGATTCGGTGCCAGCGCAAGAGCGCACGCAGTTATACTCAACTCGACTGCTGCTAGCGTCAACGGATGCCTCGCGTATTTCGTCGGCTCTCGCCCGCTGGCGCGAGGAAGGAGCACACACCATTCGAAGACGACACTGCAACTGCGAACAGTGAAGACCTGCCGGCAGCCTGGCAGCCGGCTGTGTATAAAGACCTCGACCTGCGACGGCATCGTCTATTGACGAGGAGTCCCTCCGCAGACGGACGTCGATGCTGCCGAGCTGACCATGGCGTTCGACGCGTAACTCGCCACAGAATATACGCAGGTGGTTTCCTCCGCTGCGTTTCTTCTTCCATAAGCCAGCTGACGTCGAGCTCGTGCCTGGACAGACTCAGTATCAGTACCAAGACGGAAGGTTTGGCGACCCAGTTCTGGGCGCGATCCGCTTTTCACAGCTCTATCTGGACTCCATATATCCCATTGCACAGATGTGCAGTGGCTTCCTGCCACACGCAGGTCAGGAGGAACCGGAGCTCGGCTATCGGCGGGACGGGCCCTGTGCTTCGCGCAACCGCCGGTGTCCACGGCTTTCGTAGGAAATCAACAAACGTGTGGCTGCCTACGCGGGACAATGCTGAGACACCCGCCTCGCTCACTACCTTAGATGGGTTCACAGGTGGCGTGCAGGACTTCGTGCATGTGCGTTTCTCGCTGCACGGATGCCCTCTCATCGGGTGACTCATCGAATTTGTACCTGCGCAGATGAGGGAATTCGCTTTGGCCCGCCGAAGACAGCACACACGACGACGCGCTGGGACAGCGTACACGCATCGTACGTGCAGTGCCTCTGTGCGCGTATATGCACGTAGGCTCTGCACACTGGGATGCCGCGCAAGCCCGCGAGCGACACACGACGTGCGAGAACTCACCTTCCTTGCCACGACTCGAAACCCACACCTCTGACGCAAACACCTCGAACGGTACTAGTCGTGCTGTCGTGGTGTCTCTCAAAGACAGAGATATGACATCACTGGCCTATCTGCTCAAGACAATTCCAGGACGAAGAGGGCGAGCTATCCGACGAGGAAACTCGGTACACCGCACCTCTAGGACGGATAGTATCCCTGACCGACCTACACGATCAGCACGCCGTAGCCTCCGGCTGAAGCGGAGACACGAAGCCTTGCTGCAACGGTGTCTAAGTGATCCGTGCAGAATCTCAAGAATCCACACTGGTCAACGCACGGAGATTGGCGTCCGAGACCATCGCCTTCCCCATCCACGCACTATCCTCGTTGTAGGACCCGGCCCGCGTGCCTTTGCCATCATCGAGACGACCGCCCGGCCCGTGGCACCCCACACTTCCTCTGTATCTACTTTGCAACCGTTGACGTCAAGACACGCCAGTAGAGCTTACCATCACCACAGCCTTCCTCATGGCGTGCGACGCGCTAGCCTCATCCTCGAATTCCCTCCATGCGAACGAGCGAACGCGACCGGATGTCCCGACACCGCCTCTCCTAGCTTGAAGAGCATAAACATACCGTCGGCGTTCGCACTTTTGTCCTCTCGTTGGTACATACGCCCTACATTACCTCCTACGCTGGGTTGTGCATTTGCATCGCAGACTACAGGTCGTCGCAATCCTCGCGCCGCAGACGATGGTCGACGTCCGCTCTGGCTTTATCAGTGCCCAGAATCTCTACGGAAAGGTTCACAATTCACGCTCTTCGTATGTGCGCATGCATGTCGACTCGGCTTCTTTGAAGGGGACGTCCTGCTCCTCACACAGATGCCGAACTCGAGGCAGGCGTCGCCCCGTTCAAGGACGACTCGTCGATTGCTGCCAATGCTTTCTCGAGGCTCGTCCGACTGAAGCTTGGTCTCGCAGGGGGTGATCTACTCAGTGCTGAATGGCGTATCCACTACTGTATCTGGAAAGCTTCGAAGCGACCATTCATACCACCGCAGGAGTCGGCGAGGGTACGTGGATATCTCTGTCCGCGTCGATACTGCAGTGTCGGCCGTGCATTCAAGCACATGTACAGATTACCAGACATTCCTTTCAATCCAACGATACGACATCTGCGAGAAAATGTCACTGTATGCGCGACTTGCAGAAGGGGTGCGTCGGTCACAATCGCCCTCCAAATCCACGATCAATGTTATGAACCAAAGCTCAATCCGATTAGCACCCTCTTACAATACTGAATATTGTATCATACAAACGCGCGTGTTCCTCCATCCATCCAGCATCCAATGCAAACACAAGTCCAGTACGCCCGCCGGCGGGCCCTCAGCCTATGTTCTTGTACGCATGCTCGCCCGGCGTGCTCGTTGCTCGCCCTCGGGCGCGACGCTCGATGCCTGCTCGTACCGCCCGCGCTCCGTCGGGTGCGCGGTGTCCCCGACGCTGGGCGGCTGCGCAGTCCGCTGGTTGCTGTTGCTCTTCGGGAGGTCCGGCGCCCTCCGTCGCCGTCGCCGTCGCCGCTCTGCACGTCCGCGTCTGGCTTGCTCGCCACCCCGAACTGACCCTGCAATAGGAGCGTGAGTATATGCGAATGCGCGTGTGGGGCGGAGGGGACTGGGACGTACGCCGTCGTCATCCTGGGCCTGCTCCCGCCGCTTGAGCTCGCCCGTGCGCAGGTCGTGCCCGTGCTGCGCAACGTCGGGCTTGCGGAGGACCTTGCCCTTGAGCTCGTCTTTGTAGCCTGAGAGCTTGTCGCCGGTCGTCTGTTTCCGCGCCTCGTGTTAGCGTTTGCATGGAGTGTTCTGGGTGTAGAACTTACGACGCCGCGCCCGTATTCGGGGCCGAGCCCGACTGCGCCGGCGTGCAGCTGCTCGGGGTACTCGCTCTCGCCATTCTGGCTGTTCTGGCTGTTCTGGCTGTTCTGGGTGACGTCGTCGCGGCCGTCGCGGCTCGCGGTCGGTGCTGGGGAGTTTACAGATGGGGACATGGTTCGGGCCCGGTTCGAGTTCGTGAAGTGTCGTGAAAGTGGTTTGTGTGCGAGGTCGTGAGGTGGTGAAGCCGCAAAGTAGTGAAGAACTGCTGGTGAGCATGCTGGCCATGGCCGCCCCTTTATACTGTAGTCGTACTGGTGCGTGGAGAATGACGCAGCGGGAGTGTGAAGTAACTCTATTCTTGACAGCCTCTGGAGCGACACGCGTGACGTCACCTGAACGCGCTTGTGGCGCAAACTCTGTGCACGCGTAGGCGTGCCCATTCCGGGTTCGAATCGTCGTGTCGCTACGTCATGTACTGTACACTAGGTAGACTGTACGTTGCCGTAGCAGCCCTATACACACGCGTATGTACCTACCCTTGCAGTCTTTGCTAGTACTAACTGCAGAGTCTTCAAGTTCTCGCCACAGCACTGCTGGACTCGTACATTTGGCTCGCCCATCAAGAGGCCGGAAGGGGAGTTAACGAGCGCCACGGGAGCTCGTTCGCCTCCTGTAAAGTCCTGTCCTTTTTTGGAACGTACCTTCCTTGCCTGTCAAACGTTCGCTCGTCTTCACAATGCCTCGAGTCGTCAACGCGTCACGTTTCGGTTCAGAACGTCTATCTTGATTTGCCGTCTCCCTTTCAAGAACGCGTCGCTCCAGCAGTGTACTTATAGTGGACCTAGTCGTCTGTCTTTACCGAATTTCTCCCCGGTCGTTTCGCAACTTTCGCTCGCTCGCGTCTTCAGTCTGCAAGAAGTTGCCTGCGCACCCTCGAACAATCAGGTTGGGGTGTGTCTCTGTCGACCGTCTCGTATCCCAAACCTTTCGTCCATTGCTCGATGCGTCGTCTTGAGGCCGGATCTCGCGCAGAGCTATCGAGCCGTTGGGGCACACTACTCATCCTATATGCGGCTTCAGAAACCTCATCTTCAGAGTATATGCTAGGTTCGACACAAACCACGGTGAGACTACATAGAGTATATGCTGCAACCTACCTAGCATCTACTAGCTGACAACGATCTCAGCAGTGGACCGCTCTCGGTGACGTCGAATTCGCCTCCATGTACACCATCGGACGCGGTGCGTGCAGACCCAATGCATATCTTCCGAATGACGACTTCGTCGACTGCCGAGTACATCCCTAGCGCAACCAGTCTCCTCCGCACTCTCACCTTCCGGCCACTTACCCTCACGCGTTACCACACGGAATCGCAGTCGCAACCACAATCGGGAACAAGTGCCAGGCGTTTTGCGTTCGGTACGAAAGTCCAAAGGGTACGTAAGCGCTACAGCAAGGAGTAAGATAAATAGAGCGTGGGGCAGGGCGTGACGACGAGCTGGGTGCGCTCGCGTATGTACAGCAGGTGCGTAACACACAGCACCTCGTCCCGCAGTTCGGCAGTCCTCAAGTCCATCTGCCTGAAGGGCGCATGCCGACGGGCGCGAGTAGAAGGAGACGCGCTCATGCCTGGCCATAGGAGTGGGCGGCGTCGCTGTACGGGTAGGGCGCTTTGGACTGCATGAGGCCCTGGTTGACGTCGGTCGAGGTGAGCTTGTACGGGCCCTGCCAGAAGTCGGACTCGTCCTCGAGCTGCTCGACGTACCGCCGGATGACCACCACGATGTCTGCGCCTGCATCAGCAACCCCCACAACTCGCACAGAAACGGAGACTCACAGAGGTGGACGAGGATCTCGACGGCGACGATGACGGTGGCGACGATCTTGCCCGCGGTGCTGACGTGCGTGTCGCAGTCGTCGATCTTGACGGCGCCGTTCTCGTTGACGATGCAGGAGGTGGTGATGTTCTTCTCGGAGTAGAGGGTGTAGAGGAAGAGGGCGGCGGAGACGAGGGAGCCGATGAAGAGGAAGATGGACATGAAGGAGTACGACTTGACGAACCGCCGGTTGCGCGTGATGGAGCCGATGAACCTGGGCGCGACCGCATCAGCACGCAGGGTAGAGTGGAGGAAAGAAGGGAGACTCACCCGAAGAACGACGTCAGGGCCATGAGCGTGAAGATCGAGCCTACGACGATGAGGATGATCTCGGTCCGCTTGGGGACGTTGGTGTAGCCATCCGCCTTCGTGAGGATCACTGTGCGAGCGGTGAGTGGATATCCACAGGCCACAAATGATAGGAACGTACGGTGAACACCAAACCAGGCTATTGCAGCGAGGAAGCCCGCGGAGAGGAATGAGAGGAGGGAGAAGAGGAAGACGCGCGGACGGGAATGCAACAGCAGAAATGGCGGGACATGGCGGGTTCAGGTGCGTGCGTCACTCGATGGTCGTTTCACTCAGGCTCGTCGAAAGGCAGAAAGTCGGAAACTGGGTAAAGTCGGGCGCGCGTACAATGACTTGGAATGAAGAAAGTCTTTGCGAAATGCGCCCCGAGGAAAACGTGCAGTCAGGGGAGAAGGGAGAAAAGGAGAACGGGTGGGGAACACGAGATGGCTGGCAGGCATGACGAGGTATGTTATATAGACTCGCGTGTGGTCGCGCGGTGATCATGGCAGTGCAGCAAGCGGTGCGCTCAACAGGAGGAGGCGCACAGATGCTGGCCGCAAACCGATCGGGCGGGCTCGCCTCCTGCTCCTCCAAAATTGGCAGTCCATCAATTCCTCGGTACGTACGGCGCTGCGCAGCCTCCGCTCTGCTGCGCCTCCCGCTGTTTTCCTCAGTCCACCAGGCTGCAATGCACTCATTGCACACTGCATATCGGTGGTACGCGCCCTTTGCTCGACGGCTGGCGACCACGATGCACTAATAGTACGCATCCCGCAGGCCCTCAAGCGTCGGGAAGGCATCACCAGCCTTGTTTCGAAAGCTTCCCCAGCGAGCCGTGCGCGCCCGGATCGCCATATCAACCGACTCGGGCTGAACTGGTGTCGACCGACCGTACTGGACGGAACTCAAGTGCACGACGAACTGTATCCGAGGAGTACCCGAGGGCGGTGCGGGACGTGCGCCATCCAAGGCTGTCTGATTCTGAAATATCGCTCATCCTTGGGCGCGCGGGCGCAGTCTGGAGGCGATGAATCCTTGGTTGTAACCCTTCATCGCTTTGGGAATGTGCTGGTTCGTGTCAAGCGGGACGACATGATCGCATTCAGGTACACCGCGCAATGCGGTACTTATGCTGGGTACTGGTATGTAGGACTCTCGGCGAGCGTTACAGTGAGGTGGTGTCTCATTCTCGCAGCTCATATGACCGACTCTGACCTCACTGCCCCTAGACCAGACGAATGCGCTGCTCTCGAGTCAGCGC
>NW_025955581.1:0-19778 GCF_022376445.1 Fomitopsis serialis
TCCTATCAATACTGGCCGTAACAATGGGATGGGTAATAATAGTCGATCCAAAATATGATACACCAGGCAACGACAGGATCCGGATAGACGAACCTCTTCGTCGGCATCCGAAACGAGACTCGCTTGCTGTGGGAGGTGAATGAGGCCACAAGTTCTGGGTTCTGCTCCACCCGACATGTCGTTGCGTCGGGACTTGTCAGATACAATAGGCCTGGTGTTACGACAAGTAAGCAGTCGTCATGCTGTGTCCAGCAAGTGCCACGGTGGCTCACGTCAAGTTATGAGCGTTCAGTATAAAATCCATTTTAGCAGAAGATCACGTGCAGGCAAGCTCGGAGGCCGCCGGGTGGAAATCTCCGATCGCAACACCCGTGGCCTAAAAAGGAAATGGTTGGCTTGGACGACTTTCGTGGAAGCATCAACGTTTCAACGTTCAGCCAGGCTCCTCAGCCGGCGGCACGGAACACATGTGTCTTTCTTTCTCGCTCCGGAAGCTGATCCAAAGCTGGTCGGATAAGTTCAAAGTTGCTACCCAAGTCTTCTCGACCAGTTCTCAACGCTGACATGATAACATTGCAGGTATCGTGTAGCACGCGCTGCGCACCGGGCTTGTCTGAGTTATTCTGTACAGATTTACTCAGGATCCACTCGCGGCATCTCACCAGAATCGTGTCGTGCCAATTGAGCAGCCCTAATCACGGAGGAGATCAGCAAGAAGTGTGTTATGGTCTCCGTCAAGATTCCGTGCATATTGCGGCGAGACACACGATTAGAAGTGGCGAAGTTGTTGCCACGCACACTACGCTAGGCCACATGAGACCTCGGCCGACCATAATTGGCTCACACTACACTTCGGTCATAACCTTCTCACCGTCAAGTCCGAACTTGACGTCAAGCGCTCTGTCAAGCTATACCTTTGACATAATCCTTTCGTAGTAGGCCCCCCTGTCAAGACGACGTCTCATCCTGCATCTTGAATATACTTGAAGTACCAGAGGCAAGTGCAGCTGCAAAGTACTCTTGCTTAGCCTGGGTAGCGTCCTGACGGTACCAGCGATTAGATAGCAAGGTTGAGGCCCGCGAGAACAGACTCTCGGAACCATACAAACACTCCCCGGAAGCCCATATGGTCGCGTGCACATGAACTTTACCCCAAGCTCAATAGGCGGCTCCAACACTTTTACCTAGACTCATAGCGGCCCGTAGCTTCCTTCAGCCGCCGATAAAGCCGCCATCCAGTAAGTTACGCCCAGCCTAGGACTTGATTCGCATGCTATCTTGCGAGTTCCGGATGAAAAATTAGAATTCGGCGCCATGGCCCAGGGGTGTTGCCCAATCGTGAACATGCGGGACATGGGAATGCTGACGCTGGTACGTCTATTATCGTTCAGCTCTTCGTTCTCGGCATGGACTCGCGCACCGATATACCACTACAGGGAACAGTGTCATGCTATATCCCCGGTATTTGATATGGCACCTCGTCATGACATGTGTTGTCGCGGGACTGCTTGACAAGGCGGCCCCATTCTTCGAAATTCGGTGCAACCGGAAGTCCTCTTCGTACACGATCAAGGGGAAGATACTGGGTGGGACAGGCGCACCATGTGTTCCACCAGGTCCAAGCCGACTCGCCGGGACTCAGCTCATTGAGAAGTACGGGAAGCTTCCACTGGGGCCAGCGTCACTGTCCTCCGGTTGGATCCCGACCGTGCTGGTAAGCATCTCGTACCTGGTCTACCCAGTTCTCGACACGATAAGATGCAACCATATGCCAACGGGCGCAGTTACACACAGCAGACACACCACCTCCCAGCGCTCCTTATCTGCATTGGAGAAATTTCGGGCGCACATAAGAACCCACATGGCGGAGGAGGACTCCCTCGCCTCCCGTCTTCCCGGACACCCACGCCGTCCTTTCCGCGTCACACATCGCCATGGCCAGCGTACGTGATGACCTGGAGAGCTCGAGCACTAGCTCCATCCCCGACAAGGAGAGGCTGGACGCCGAGAAGGGCGGTCAGTCACGCTCGCTTCTCGACCGCTGACTCACGGGGATGCTAATGACCCAACCAACAGCAGTGAAGGATAATGTCGCGGTAACTGAATTTGACGACCCTAATTTGAATGACAAGGAAGCTCTCGAGTTCGGTAAGTGCATATACCCAAACTTGACGAAGTGCTTACGAACGATGCCCTACCAGAGGATGACTCGCCGTATCCTGAGGTTCGTTCAGCCGTCGCCAACACGGACGACTTCGACATGCCGTCGTCGACCATTCGAACTTGGGTCATGGGTATCATCTGGGCGGTAATTATCCCAGGCATGAACCAGTTCTTCTTCTTCCGTTACCCGTCCGTCAACGTCGGCAGCGTAAGAAAAATTCTCTCATAAGTTAGGTCGATCGCTCATCGTCTACACAGTACGTTGCACTGCTGCTGTCGTTCCCCGTTGGGCGTTTCTGGGCCAGGTTCATGCCTAAGGTCAAGATACTAGGCGTATCCCTCAATCCTGGACCATTCACCATCAAGGAACACGTCCTGATCACTATCATGGCGGGTGTAGGCGCGGGCTCGGCATATGCGGTTTGCATACATGTAACCGAATTTTGATGCGTTGCTGACATCCCTGTCAGACCGATATCGTTGCCGTTCAACGAGTGTACTACAGCCAGGAGTACAACTTCATCTGTACGTCTGGAACATAACCACCATCCATCATTCTTATTGACTATGTGATCAGATCAGTGGATGGTGGTGATGAGCACCCAGTTGATCGGGTTCTCGATCGGTGGCATTCTACGAAGGTTCCTTGTCCAGCCTGCGTCGATGAGTAAGCCCTTCTCCAATTGAAGCATATCCACGTTTTATCCGCCCCTACTAGTCTGGCCCACCAACCTGGTTACTTGCGCGCTGTTCAATACCCTTCACCAGCAGCAATACTCCGGTATCGGTAACCGCGGTGGTATCAGCCGAGAGCGGTTCTTCGGCTTTGTGTTCCTGGGATCGTTTTGCTGGTACTGGTTCCCGGATTACATCTTCCAGGCCATGTCGTACTTCAACTGGGTCTGCTGGATCGTCCCGAATAATGTAGTCGTCAATCAGCTCTTCGGCTACTCGAGCGGCTTGGTAAGTGAGAGGCATAATCAAATACACACATTGTCTGATGCCGTTCGTAGGGCATGTCGCTGCTCACCTTCGACTGGGCCCAGATCTCGTACATCGGGTCACCGCTCGCAACGCCATGGTGGGCAGAGGCGAACATTACTGTCGGCTTTGTATTCTTCTTCTGTAAGTTCGGTATTGCATCGCTGATGATGGTCTGCTCACTCGAGTTCTAAGGGATCCTCACGCCGATTCTATACTACACGAACACCTGGTATAGCTCGTACATGCCGTAAGTTCCACTCGTTTACGACGATTCAACATTTATTGACGATGGTTCCTTCGCAGAATTTCTTCCAGGGGATCATACGACCGCTATGGCAACAGCTACAACGTCACCGCCATTACGAACCCGGATGCCTCGCTCAACATGGGGAAGTACGCATCATACAGCCCGCTCTTCCTCTCGACGACGTTCGCCATGACTTACGGGCTGTCGTTTGCGTCGATCACGTCGATCATCACGCACACGTTCCTCTACTTCCGCAAGCAAATCTGGGTCCAATCCCGTCGCGCCATGAGCGACCAGCCGGATATCCACTCTCGCCTCATGTCGCGGTACCGTCAGGTTCCCGAATGGTGGTACATGTGTATATTTGGTCAGTATGAC
Organism: Fomitopsis serialis; assembly: GCF_022376445.1. NCBI lineage: Eukaryota > Fungi > Basidiomycota > Agaricomycetes > Polyporales > Fomitopsidaceae > Fomitopsis > Fomitopsis serialis. The sequence goes on from NW_025955581.1 coordinate 3,773, forward strand.
AGATTACCTCTATACGTTGCGCTAAAGCTAGGTCATACAGCCATCATGTTCGTGTTCGGCATCGTGTCTATTGAGGTGTGGCACACCGAGTTCCCTGTCTGGGCCTTCGTACTCAGTTTGGTCATCGGTAAGCACTTCAATATATTTAGCCATGTCATCCGTCCCATGTGGCTTCCATCACAGCGTTCGTGTACTGCATTCCAGTCGGCATGATTCAGGCTATCACCAACCAGCAACTCGGATTAAAGTACGTCAGACACTCGCGCAGTGTTTTCTGTCGGCTCATCTTTGCCTCTCTTAGTGTCATCACCGAACTGATCATCGGCTACGCCTTGCCCGGTCGGCCCATTGCCATGATGATGTTCAAGACCTGGGGCTACATCACCATGGCGCAAGCGTTGACGTTCACGTCCGACTTCAAGTTGGGTCATTACATGAAGATCAACCCACGCGAGATGTTCTGGGCGCAGGTGGTCGCTACCGTTATTGCTGGCACGGTGCAGCTTGCCGTGCAGGCATGGATGTTTACAAACATTCCGGACATATGCTCCCCGTCCCAAGCAAATGGTTTCATCGTGAGTCTTTACGAGCGTAGTTGATTGCTGTCCTTACGCTGAGCCCTCCGTTAGTGCCCCTCGACTGAAGTGTTCGGTACTGCGTCGATCATCTGGGGTGTGATTGGTCCGGCCCGCCAGTTCTCACAGGGACAGATTTATTAGTAAGTTTAAGTAGTTGATCTCAGTGTCTCACTGGAGAGCTGAAAGACGTCGGCACTCCCAGCGGTCTTGTCTGGTTCTTCCTTGTCGGCGCCGTTTGTCCTTTGGTTGCCTACCTCGTCGCACTCAAGTGGCCCAACTCATTTGTCAAATACGTCAACTTCCCTGTCATCTTCAGCGGAACTGGTGCCATCCCGCCGGCAACGGCCATCAACTACGTGCCGTGGGCGATCGTGGGCTTCATTTTCAACTACATCATTCGCCGCCGCCACTTCTCGTGGTGGACGAAGTACAACTGTGGGTACCCATGCTGCCTCCGTGATCGGCGTGGTTGACATTCGCGCATATCAGACGTCCTGTCCGCGGGTCTGGATTCGGGTGTTGCTATTTCCATCATCGTCATCTTCTTCTGTGTGCAGTACCCCCTTGCCGGTGCCATCGGAAAGAACACCATCCAGGCATGGTGGGGAAACACTGTCCCCTTCGACAACGCCGACGGCCGCTCTGCGAGTTACAAAGTCCTGGCCGAGGGAGGCCACTTTGGGTAAGCCGTTCCTCTGCTGCTTGGACGAACACAGCTGATCGCAGGCGTCCCAGACCCGAGACCTGGTCGTGACAGATCTCATCGCATACTCTGTATCCTTATAGACAAATCCTGTAGTGTAGTAGGTAAGCCTGTGATAGGGAATGTACAGAATGTAAGAGAGGGTACGATATGAATTTGAATGTTTGGGTTTCTCGATCGATCAATTTGATGGGTCTTGACGCTGGCGCTGACTTCATGATCACCTCTACTGCGGCGAATATCTCCATTGAGGTCGCAGATGTGTTGACGAAAGTCACATTGGCGCATATATGCATCTATGCGTCGTGGCACACGAGGTTCTGATACTTGGAAGTGGGTACTACATGCATCACAGATGCCAACATGTACATGAACTTTATAACTAGCCTCGACATCCACAGTCCAAGTGATTGATAGTGGCGCCCCCAGGCGACTTCGCGTCCTAAAGTGGAGAAGCGGCATCCTCGCAGAGAAGACTCGGGTCTATACGGACAGATGCCGAGATACTGACTTGTGCGGATCTCTGCAAGGAAGCGATCTAAGCTCAGGTTCCGTTCGCGACTTCCAGCGATCTGCCAGATTCACTGCGTTTGCTGCCAGTGGTCAACAGCTCTGGGATCTGCATTGCATGTCTGTCGGTAGCTTCGGTGAGACCGTGCACTGCATATGCAGGATGCGTGACACCTCTCCGAGCAACGTCATGTCAGGGTGACAATCTTTACGCAAAGGCGCAACCGATCGCTGTCCTTCGATATGTGTGTGCCTACATACCTGATGTGTACGGCAACCGGGTCCAGAGAGCCCTTACAACATTCACGACAGTCAATGATAATTATGATCATGTCGAGTAAAGTGGTAGGCGGACATACTTCCAGGTATGTCTGTATCACGGGATTCCTGCTCGAGATGAATCTTCCTCAGGCTAGGACAGAATGGGCTGTATGGATCCCGAAGATCATCGAGGCCGTGGACACCAAGAACTCGAGGAACGGCGTTGTGACGTCTCTGGACTACGAAGCGGCGATCTGTACGGTTGTTGTGTTGTGAGGGCGGCATTTCCCGCCCCGTTGGATCGTCTATGCACGCTTGCCGGGGTGCCGCGTGGCGTATATTGGGAACGACTTCTCCTTCTTTCTGGCAATCGCATCGCTCAGGGAGCCTGTGTGTGCGGACTTTGGTTCGAAATTTGCCGTGTGATACTGTGCACAGGAATTACACGACTCAATTTCAGCGGAGCAACAGACTTTCACTGACATGCGTACGAGACTCACCGTGAGGAAGACACTGTCAGTGGGTCGATTAACCTGCTGACATGTCTGCGCCATCTCCCGGTGAACTTCTACATACGCCGCAGAATCCCCGTACGCAGCCCACGAGGTACTGTGGATCACCTGAGACTTCGTTCACTGCCACTCGTGAGATCTGGCCGCCGTTGTGTAAGTGGGAACCGTTTCGCTCACCGCAATCCGACCTTAGTCGGAACGTTTCATGTCGCAGCCGCTTGATGCAGACAGCAGGTTTTTGAAAGTCATGGCCGATAGACACTCGTGCTCCCGCCACGGCAACGTCAGTAGTTGATGGACTGGCCACCAGGGGACAGCGCATATTCCTCTGCTCCGTGCTCCGGGGAAAAAGTGTCGAGAAACCCTAAGCCATCTTTCTTTAATATATCAAGAGCAGAAGATAGATTCACAGCAAGCGGCACACACTGCCCTCTACAGTGTGACAGACCCAAGCCCGCCTCGCACGCATGCATCTGTCACCGCATTGGAAGCGTCGCGCGTCTCGGTGAAGCGGGTCGTATTAGCAAAGAGCAGGTTCGACACCCGTGTAGAGGATCTTGGTATGAGACTATTGTGAGACTATGCGTGCAGTACTGAGAGTATGCACCTAAAAGGGGTCTGTTCAGTAGTGACTTAAGAAATCGAGCGTGGGAAACAACTCACCGCCGGCCGAGCCGTCTCCGGAGTGATGCACGTGGACTGTCAAGTAGAGAACGTACGCGCATACATCGCCCAGTTGCGTTCAATCAGACACCCTCAGCCGACTGTCGAGGTCCTAACATTGTACACCATTCGACTTCCTTTCTATACGGGTACATAGAGCAAGGTATATCTGGTTGGGACTGCCAACCGCAGTTAATGAAACCGAACTTCCCATGATTGTCAGATAGCAATGTCTTCATATGTGGGTCATAGCCTGTACACGATCTTCTCCGCACTGACCTTCCCCTCCCGCATGTATTGAAGGCCGTCCGGCACAGCCTGGAGGCCACCTTCCCATACCTTCGTCTTATTCGGGCTGATCTTCTTCGTGCGTACGAGCTCCGGTATCTTCTTGAGGAACGCAACCATGTGCGCACGGTCTTCCGTGCTCACAGGGAAGTCCTGTCCCAGCATCGAGAACGCCCGCCCCAGGGACGTGTAAATGAGTGTTGCTATGCGGATTACGTATTAACGCGCGCATATAGCGAGCAGAAGCAGGCGGACTCACGTTGAAGGACGACGTCTTCCCGAACTTGTCCACCCTCTTCTGGGCCCAGGACCAGGATGACTTTGCCACCGGACGGCTGGATCACTCTAGACGTGAATGCCTCAGAGGACGCTACACTAATCGTGTCAAGCCCGAGGGCAATCGAATCGCCCGTTGCGTCCTTGATCTTCTGCACGGCATCCGTATCATGGTAGTCCGCCACAAAATCGGCTCCGAGCGACTTGCAGAGATCGAAGTTGTGTGGTGACGCAACCGTGGCAACCTTGTAGCCTGCCGCGTGTGCTAACTGGGTAGCATATTGCCCGACAGAAGCTGCACGATTGGGAGTGGAGCTACGTTAGCGAGGAGCGAAAACATAAATGGTACGATGCTTACTGCTGCCCCCGTAGACGAATACCCACTGCTCTCCCTCTACCTTAGACGGTGGCTCGACGAGTCCGAGCCGAGTCGGGTTGTGCAGTGCCTGCACAGCCGTCCAGAACCTGCAGGTAAGCTCAGACTGGCATCCGCATAGCCAAAGAAATGTGACGTACGCGCAACCTAACGCCGCCGCTTCCTCGTGGCTCACAGTACCCTCTGGCACGACCCAACTTAACTCCGCAGGTGTCCGTACGTACTCGGCATATGCGCCGTAGTCGGTGTACGTGCCGCCCTGAACGAACCCCGCTACGTGGTCGCCAATCCCTGGCGAAGAGACGTTCTTCCCTGCATCCACGACATATCCGGACCAGTCGCAGCCCAGGATGGTCCCATGGTTCTGAACATAGTCCACAACTATCAATAAGAGCATGTCAGCCAGTGATTATTAAACGCAAGCATGAATGGAGACATAGTAGAGCCCCAGAGGACCCGAGGACCCGCGCGCCATACCATAGACTGGGTTGAGACGCGGATCGATGTTCTCATACTCCAGCGCTGAGAGCCACATTCTCGTCATTCTCTTACTGACACCAGTCTTGGAAGCAGTAGGCGCACAGTAGAATCACTTCCGCTACCCTTGACGTTCCGCCGAGCGTATCAGAAGAACTTCGTTGTGCGCCACCCCGTGCGCGTCGCGACGTACGTACCAAGCAACCTCGGCCCGAAACAAGCCGTTCAGCTCCTCGAAGAAGCTAGAAGCTCCCGAACATATACGACCTAGTGGTGAGTCGCGTGTGCGCCACTATCATTGACCACAAAATAAATGGAGGCTGTGCGACGGGGAGCTGAGTTGCCAATGGTGTCATTGGAAGAGCCAAGGATGGCCCCAAAACGTGCAGGACAATCCAGCGCGTTGATAAAGTCCTGCTAGAAAGCCACCGGTGAGCGCCTGCGTGTACATTCACGGTGCTGGACCTTCCATAGCTTGTGCAGGACTCTAGGCTTCGGACACTCTTTCGATCCGACTGGCCATCGCAAGGCTACTGGTCGCCTCGCTCGAATGGACAGATCGATGCATCAGCCGCGACAATGGCTGGGATATTCCCACTCGGAGAAAAGCCACGAAAAGGGAAAATAAACGCTCTGGAGGAGGCTGTGGGCCTTCCTCCAATGATGTATGTCGTCAGACGGCAGGGGCCGCAGATGACGGCACATGGGCAAGATTCCAACCGAGATTGGAAATGTACAACATGCGCGAGCGCTGAGCGCTGAAGATCGTGGCGTTACTCTGGGCGGATGCTAATGGGGCAGCGAATGAGAAGCACCAGGACCATGCTATGAGCGCTGTTGGCTTCGATGCTTCCCCTCGATCATCCGGGGGTGATAATCTCATGGGAGAACAAGTTCGTACAGCGAAAGCGGGGGACGGGACGTACATTTCCAGTCCGTAGGATTTTGTGCGGTGGCGAGGACCTTGACGAGAATATCGTCGTCGCCAACGACCGGGACGGCGACCTCCTCAACCGCAACGGCTGGGCCCTGAAGCATATTCTGTCGTGTGAGTGATTCTGGACGGTGCATAAATCCGCACTGACCGGTTTGACAATGAGGGCCTTCATCGTCTTTGGCACGGCGGGAGCAGACATGTCGAAGGTCACAGAAATCCGGAAGGTAAGAAGATGGTGAAATCGGTGTCCTGATGCTTATGTATCTAGGGAGGAGGGGGAGCGGACGACATCGATTAGGGAGGAACCTCCGCGGGCTAAATACCTGATGATGCAAGGCTGTCCGCGGCGCCGGCTCGCAGACGGGCTGACGGCACGCGACGCCGTCCTCAGCCTTCCCGTCCGCTGTCCCCCCGCGCGGCCAGCTCGAACGGCGGGTGCAAGTGAGCGCATCTCCGAGCCCTGCATCGGTGCGTCCACTGGGCCGGCCACCGTCCGGATCCGCAACGAGCGGGCGCGCCGCCCAATCCAGAAACCCCAATCTGGGGTTACACAATTGTTTAGACGCCCATCGACCCGTGTCCCAGGCCGCATCGGTTCTCCCAGTCGACGAAGCCGGCATATGCAATCGCCTCGCTCTAGAAGACATTTCGCACACAGATGTCCCTTCTTGATCTGCACATGTCCCCGTCGCCTTTAGTGCACAGAACGAGTGCCTTCTGTCCGTAAAAGTAATTTCAAATTCATTCCGTCACATCTTTGCACCAATCTGACCGTGGCCTAGTACTTGTCGAGCTTAAGGTCCCCGATTTGTACACTACACTGGGCTGGATGCCTTCAACTGCATCGTATCTTCGAGCGTGTGTTGGCGCGAATGTGAGCTCCTCCGTGACCCTGTGAGAAGTCTCACGGTCTACTTCGGGAATGGTACGCCGCCACAGGGGTTAGCAAGGTTATCATTTCGCAACGTGGGGCCTTCCTACCGCTGATCGTTGACGAACAACGACACAGTACAACCAGCTCAGTGGTTCGATTCCGCCATGAGTCTGCCGCCTCCAGGAGAGAACCAGGCATACTGCACAGTTTCTGTGCTCGAGGCGGGCTTTGTCGATGTGCCGATGGCACAAATTGTCGATACCGCACCTGCGGACGAGATGTCCCGCTTTCCTTGCCTCGCCTTCCTCCTGAAGCATTCCTCGCGTCCCGACACATTCGTTTTTGACCTGGGCACCCGCAAGGACTGGGAGACGGCCTTGGCGCCATCGCTCGTCGCAATGGTCAAGAAGTGGTACGCCGTGGATGTCCCCCAGGACGTAGTCGACTCCCTGAAGAAGGGCGGCCTCGAGCCGGCGGACGTGACGCACGCCTGCGTCTCCCACGTCCACTTCGACCACCAAGGCGACCCGCGTGTCTTCACGAACGCGACCATAATCGCCGGGGCGGGCAGTCGCGCCCTCCTGACGCCGGGCTACCCCGCCGACCCCAACGCGCACTTCCACAGCGACCTCTTCCCCGAACGCCGTACGCGGTACGTTTCCCCGGACGATCCAGAGATGGTGTCGATCGGCCCGTTCGCGAAGGCGCTCGATTACTACGGCGACGGCAGCCTCTACATCGTCGACGCGCCCGGACACATCCCCGGCCACCTCTCCCTCCTGGCGCGTACGTCGCCGGACGGCGCGTGGGTCTTTCTCGCCGCAGACGCTGCCCACGACTGGCGGCTCCTCACCGGCGAGGCGGGCGTTGCAGACAGTGCACATTTTGGCTGCGCGCATAGGGACAAGGCGACGGCTACGAAGACGATTGCACAAATCAGAGCCCTTGCGGAGCTGCCGAGGGTGAGGGTGATGCTGTCGCACGACGTACCGTGGTATGACAAGAACAAAGGCGGAGATGCATTCTGGCCTGGTAGCTTGGAGTCGTTCTGAACGCCTGGATTAGAAGGACTAGACTGCGATGTATGTTAAAGGCGATATAACATGACTCGCTAGTGGTTTATAGCGTCGAGAAACCGATTGTGATTGTAGGTAGTACTACATGGGCTGAGGTTGTTGCCCATGTCGTCAGGAATCAGATTCCGAGCGTCCGCAACTCGAAGCACTACCTATTAGATGAGCGGCGGCAACTGCTTACCTCTACGAACCACCAGACTTGGGAAGCGCGCTCACCACCGACTATGTACTAGACAGTGGTGCTCAGAAGCACCGTATTTATACGGCATTGAGTACCAAAGTCAAGTACATCGACGAGTGCATAGAACAGCCTCCTGAGAGCTGCACAGACATTCGCAAGACGACGGTGGTAAGGAGTCAACTCATCCTGCTGCTCGAGAAAAATTCACTTTTACGCTCTCCCGCATAGGGGTAACGAAAAGTACAGTCATCCCGGTGCGCATCATTATTTTTCGGGAGTCGCGCGGTAAGTAACACGCGCCCCTTCGCCGGAGCACCCGCCTCGTCTCGCCGCTTCGACGGATGAGCAGATCGCTATCTAGATTGTTGCTTCCCTCAGGGTCTGCGATCTCTCCCAAAGCGTGCCAAGCTCCTCGGACTCTCAGCGGAGGAGGTCACATCGATCCCGCGAGATTATTTCTCATGATGTCAACCTCGACAAATTCATATTTGTTTCGTGCTTCGACATAACAACCGCTCCACCGCCTCATTGTCGTTACCATAAACGATGCGAGGTCCGCGGCGACATATTGGCCGGAGCCTGGACCGCGATCAGGGGATGCCAATCGTCGGCAACAACACCCCGATCGCGGTCATGGCCTCGGGCCACCACACGGCGAACCGGGTTGACCGTCCATCCTACCCGTGATTGGCTGGTAAGTAATAGTAGTAGCCCGAGATGTAGCTCATCCGTCGCAATGAACAATACGAGGAAGTAGAGCCATTGAGGTCCGTCTGTAGCCGTAGACTACAACAAAATCCATGTTGCAAGCCTGAGTGTGGGGTAAAAAGAAAGCATCGCTTTTGTCTCACAACGCGTACCACTGAAACAGTGACACTGAACGGCGTAACGCGTTGCTGACCTGAACGCTCTTCGATGACTAGTACTGGTCGCGTCTTCGCGGTCCGTTGCATAGCGAACTTCGATGGATGTGCCCCAGTTATCGGTAAGCTGCCGGCCGCAATGCCCGAAATCCTCCACACGCCGAGCAAGCATATCAGCACATGAGCTCGGGACTCAGAAAGCCTGTTGGACGTCGAGTTCCGGTGATGGCACAACAACCACACTTCATGGAGGCAACGATCTCTCGGCACGTCAAATTATCTGGCTGTAAGCCTGTACCCATATCAGGGCCCAAACCTGTGAATGATATTGCCTTGTTGCCGTCTATACGATCGCACAATAAGTAAAGACACAGCGGCAAGGCCACGGCGCATTGGGGATGAGTCAGTTGCACCATCATGTAGTGGAAGCTCGCGGACGGACCTCCATATGCTGCAGGATCAGGGAGGGAACGCAAGATCCGTATGACCGCAACTTGCGGGTCGTGTTCAGTAAGTTCATCGTCCCGCAGATCTTCTCATTGGTGGTTAAGCTTTCCGGACAGCGTACGAAAACAACCGGTGAAGGCGTATTTGACGCATGGGTTCCTGTGCTTTGTCGTATATCGTCAGGAGTTCTTCACAATATTCAAGGCCTAAAACACTCGCCGAATCTTTCCGTTTCTTCGGACGACGTCGCCAACCAATCAGACTTACGTCAAACTACCGCGGTATGTTCTCCTATGACTGTGGAAGGTTGGTGAAAGCACCATGCGTATTTCGAGAGTCATACGGCTATAGCGACGACCGTGGGTTACGTTGAGAAGGACCTGCCCTTCGCGTGCGGGCCATCTGTCTCCATCACGGATCCCTGTCCATGAGAAAGAGGCCTGCGGCGGAGAAGAGCACGACTCAGACTGGTATCCGCGGGCTCCCCACGATGAAATTGGTTCACGGTTCTAGCTTGTAGTCAAAAGAACGGAGATGAGTTACTGAACCATGTTCTAACCGCACTGTAAACGCACGCTCTCTCTCATCCCCTTGTTCCAAATCTCCGTAAGCTCGCAACATTGTGCCTATGGGATAGTCACCGCAAGTTCCGCGTCGTTCAGATAATAGGACTCGAGCGGAAGTCATGTTATGCCGATTGTCCGGCATACACAATACCATGAGACGCTGAAATGGTAGTTGAACACAGTGGGACCCTTCAGTAATCGAACCCGTAGCCCGGAGGCCGTGTATTCGCCCTGACGTTGCGACCGGCCTATGCACATAGATCGGTGATTGTCAACAAGTCCAACTCGATCAATACTCAGCTGGACGGGATTCATTCGCGTTGACAACAAGACCTATGCCGGGATCTTGCGAAGGGCATGACGTATCAAGAAGCAGAACCAGCTTGCGGTTGATACCGATGGGAAATCGACCATCTGTCCGCGGACTGGAGGCCCTTCCTGTCAGTATATCCCGGCGGTCGACTCGGGTTTGTCACGGCCCTCAAGCGCAAGGGGTAATGATTTCCCAAGATGTCGGCCCTAGCTCAGATTCATGATGAGCCCCGATCGCCCGACCGAGATCAAAATGCACTAACCCACCCGGGATTTGCTGATGCAAGAAGCCTCCCACATTCAACACGGTCCACGCGATCTCTCCGTTTGAATCTTGCCAGTGACTGGCAAGATCTAGGATTCTCAGCGTACGTACGATGAGTACGGAAGACGCCGCCCTGATCGTAGCCCACAGGACTGCGTCTCAAAAACAGTAGCATTGAGTTCGCAATATTGGCTTCTATCACTCACCCACGGTTGCTGTTGACGAAGGCCCGGCGGCCAATTCGTCTTGTTCGACACCTATTTCGCCGAGTGCACGTAGCAGGCACGTTGATGTAAGGAAGGTCAGCGTATTGGATTTTCGAAGGGGGAGTACTCACTCGATGCTAAACCCATTTGGTCAAAAGCAAGGTCGTCTCCGTTGCAAGCAAAACAGCTGTTCCACTAGCTATCAATGAAGACCGATGAGCCCGTGAGGACGAGAGGGCAGAAAGAGCGCGCAGAGTAGAAGTATCGCACCCTTCCCTCGTCAACATGTGGGAGACTGAACATGTTTTCCCCACTCGATATCACCTCCGTATGTGAGACCAGATGTTGTTACAGCTGCGGCGAATCCCGGGCGCCGTCATGACTGCCTAAATGCCCCGTGCCGCACCACAGGAGACCAGCACAATGATCACATTGAGGAGATAAGACGACTAGCGGAGCCACAGACCGAACATCCAGAAGTCGAGTCGCAATCGCGCCTTGGAGTCGGGAAGATCCGCGACCTCGTCCCGAGTTCTTCAGGCCCTTGCCTCGGCAAATTATCACTGGTCAGTACCGCCCGAATAGCCAGGTTCGAAGTATGGCTATTGGTTTCATGTCCTCGCAGTGGAGCACACACATGCACGACCGCGCACGTGTTGTAAAATCTAGCTCCTGACAACACTGCACGAGCCACAGGATCCATGAGCTCATGGAATACATGCATTATACTTACTCACCGGAAGTAATATACTATGAAAGAACCGAGGCAAGGGATCCAACCTGAAGAGAACATACCGACGTCGCTGCAGGACCTAACCGTGGGATGGTGCCCTGACTCTGACAGAAGCGAACGATGACACCGGACTGCAGTCAGGAAGTCGTATAGAACAAGCAGGATATCCTGGAAAATACCAGTCAAAAGATGAGTCGGCGAACATAATAGATTGGGATCGTCGCAGTTTTGATCCGGTGGCCGGTGACTAAGCGCCCATACCACCGGAGCCACCAACAACGTAACGGATTGTAGATGTCCCAAGGCGATCGTCTAGGACCACAGAAAACTGCATTGATCAGCGTAAGCCACAGATCAATATCCAATTGCTGTCGTCGGATAGGGAACCACAGACCCAGGATGCAAGTTTTTCTTCGGTTGACGCCCGACCGACAACTCCGATCACCTTGGTGGTGAGAGCTCACCGCACAAGCCTAGGATCTGTGGAAAACAATTTGAAGCCGCGGATGAACAACCTAAAGAGGTGGAAAGCCTGTTAGCTTCTCACATACAGCGTAAGTTCCGGACGGACACAAGCTGTGCCAGTACACCGCTTTCCGAAGCCGTTGATTCTGGACAAAGCTGTTTAAGGAAAGCGAGAGTCCAAGAATGATCCTTCTCTCCGCCATACACAGACAAGAGGGGAAATGGTGCTGAAGCATTGAATGTGTCGAAAGACAGTAAAATGGACCGCTCTGTAAACTTACTGCGAGAGGCGACGCGACTGCGAAGTCTCCGCGGCTTGACCAGCTCGATGGGGTCCACTGCGGCAGAATCAGAAAGCATACGGCGTTTTCGAAGACTACTCCACTCACGTTGAATCAGCAGACTGCCACAGGTTTTCATGGGACCCGCGGGTTCGACTGCTGTTCCGGCGTAAGAGCAGCTTGAGCCGAGGCTTCAGTACCTAACGAGAAAAGAGTCTTCACACGCAGCCTTCTGAGGAAGCGACATAAGGCCACCATCTCGGCCTGTGAACGAGAATTGGGGGTCCGGGAACATGTCGCAACCAGTACAAAATGTGCATTCTGGGGGGGAAGGTGAGGAGGACAAATATTACCTAATCCGTTCATAGACGACGACACGGCAACGCTATAGAGACGCACCATTCCGAGGCCAGCCATCTGGTCTGAGGGGTTCTATCCGCGGGCTATTGACCCTGTCGCGGAACCTCGGTGTGAAGTACTGCTGAGCAGTCATTCGGAGGACTGTCCGGTGAGTCAGCCACTAAACCTCACCAAGTCACTTCGCTCCGTTCGTACCCTTTATCCTCGTTCGTAGCTGATGTGAATCCATTTGAAGTGTCGTCTCCGCGGGGTTCCGGAAAGTCAGCAAGGTCCCAGCATCTGATACCAGGTGCAGTGAATTCGACTACCCAGCGCCGTAAGTTCGGGTAGTCAGGGTACCCCGTTTGATCTCCATACACAGCTGAACGCCAGTCAGGGACTATTGGCTCCGCGCTATACAGTAGGGGACAGCTATGCTTTGTCGGCAGCCGGGAGGCCGTTATGACGCACCTGAATCCAGTATCGCGGTACACCGAAGACAACCAGAGTTGAAGTCTATGGTTGACGTTGGTATGCGTGGTTGATGTTTCGACTTACTAACATGACACATAAGCGACGCGCCTGAGAGATGTCAAGTGCTGGAACAGATGCAGACGTAAACCCTCGGATGCTTCAACAGAAGACAAACCGGGTGTTCTGCGCAGTCATAGCATAGGGACGCGCGCAACAGCGGCAGTCATTCGACTAGGGTTGATGAGCGATGCGCCGTGTCGGAGACGCCGCGCCACCAGTCGCGTATCTGAGAAAACATGATGAACGCAGGTTCGAGTAACAGCGGGTGGAGAAATGCGCAGAGATCCCGCACGGAGGTTGTGAGTGCCTTTGCGCGCATCATTCTCGTTGACCGGCGAGCCCGAATGTCTGCGCATGCATAACATGCTGGTGACAACAGAAGATTTTGAAGTCCGACTTGATGTATCCTTGCGTTCGCGATGACTAGTACTTCTAGGACCTCAGGGCAAAGCAACGACCACGTTCGAGGGTGTCGGAGGTGAACACGCAGAGCGCTAGCAATACATCATGCTCCACTGAAAATGGCGACATAGTGCAAAAGAAGGAACAACGGGTCAGGTACAGTGTTGCGAGGTTCAGGTGGAAGGTGTTGCGACCCCTTCCGACACTATCGAGCATGTACGCAAATCACAGCGTAAGAGAAGTCATTTAACATTCGTTGCATATCCCCTGCAATTTGTTGAATCATATGAGAGGAAGTGAACGTACTGTGCACCAGAGACGCAGGTGACTATCCTTTTTATAGCTCGCGTTAACTTGAACTGGGCTTCGTTAAGTCCGGAGGGTCGGGATATCCATGTGCATAACAGTTCAAATGTCGAATGAATGAGTTGTAGGTGGGAACCGAGTCATCGTTGCGAGGAATATATCGGGCGTGCAGTTGAGAAACCATGCGACAGCGATTCTTCGCCAATGCAGATGTGGACCGAAAGCGAGTTACGCGGAGTGGCGAGCGACGGTGGCTGTGAGGGTTGCCCACAAGCGCCGGAGCTGAAACTCGGACCTCGAAGCCACAGATCCCGATCTCATTGATCCGGAACCCATCGTTGCCGCCGGTTCAACCTCCCCCAAAAAAGGATTGACTTGTGCTTCCGAAGAGTCAACACTGCTTCACCAACTTGACCTATGAACCATACCGATATTTTTTACGATGGATAAGTAGGTTTTTTCAGCTCGGTGTATCTGTACATGCTCAATGAGATGGTTTAGAGCCTTACCGCCGCCGAGTTGAACTTCGCATGAGTCACTGAATGTGTCATGGCCCTGTCCCGAATACTGGCAAGTTACTCACGACATCAATTTACTGGGGCTTCATATGCACGCGCAGAATTTCATTGCTACATGCTAAGCTGTGACAGCATGCTCCATTCCAGCCTCTGAAGTCTCTATGGTACTAGTATTGAAGATGACAGCAGCTCAAGAGGTTGGTTCGTAGCCTCATTCTGCGTTGGACTATCCTCAACGCTGCAGCCCATTGGAACGATGTCTACACGATCCGATAACGTGGGACCATTCAAGCAGCATGCATGACACGAATGCCTTATCTGGAAGCCGTCCGCCAAAATCGCACTTCCACGCACCGTTATCTCGGATGATAGTGCTTCTCACTACGACAGCTGCGACGTATATAACGCCACGAAGCCATGAACTTTGTCTACACGGTGTACAGTCGTTCGCGGACCTCGTGAGCTCCGGGACCAGCTCTTGTCAAGATGCGCTTCTTCAAGTATGCGTGCGGAGCATTGGCCTTCGGCTCTATGGTTCTGGCGGGCCGGCGAGAGGCTTCACCTCGAGCGAACCGGAGAGACCAAGTACTTGCGAGACGACAAGTCATCGAGGACTACCCTCCTCAAGATGTACCATGGGAATCCGAGGTGCGATACACGTACGTAATGGCCTCGCGCTCGTCTGGTACTTGACCGACCGATTTGTCTGAAGGATCATGGACAACGACTGGAGCAGCACGGGCTTCATACCGTTCCTCATCGCGCTGAACGCGAACATGACTGTCCTCGGCTTGACTGGCAACACTGCGGACTCATGGGCACTACAATGCACGCTGCACGCGCTCGCAACTCTTGAGCACGGGAACCTGTCGTGCATCCCCGTCGCTCTCGGCCAGCCGTACGTAAGTGCGGCGTTTGTATTGGTTCGTGAACCACCGCTGATGTCAATAATCGCACAATAGCCTTTCATGATGACAGAACAACGTTTCGACATGTGGACGACCCTCTGGGGAACGCTTGACTGGGACGGCGTTTTCTCCCCGAGAACCTCACGTTCGAGGCTGAAGGAAATGACCCAACCGGTGGCAGCCCATACCGCGTCTCCAAGGCTGCCTTCATCGAAGGTCAGCTTGCGCGATTCAACCGCTCCCCTTCACGATTTACCTGATACGTCGCTGCGGCAGGCTACCCGAACACGACCTACATCTCACAATCCGCGCCCGAGTTCATGATTGAGCAAGTGTTCAAGTATCCAGGGCAGGTCTCCATCTTCGCCGCAGGTTCGCTCACGAACGTCGCCGCGGCGATCCGGATGAACGGCACCTTCGCGGTGACCGCGAAGGAGCTCGTCATCATGGGCGGCTACGTCGACCTGAACCTCATGCAGGTCCAGAGCGCGCTCGGCCAGGACCTCGGCAACGACATCAACTTCATCGTCGACCCCGAGGCGGCACACATCGCCATTACGGCGGACTGGCCGAGCATCACAATCGCGGGTAACATAGCGAATACGCAGTACCTGACCGCGGAAAACATCACGCAGACGACGCTGCAGTCCCCGAACCTATACTCTGACCTCCTGGAGGTGTACTACACGGGCTTCCCTCTGTGGGACGAGACCGCTGGTAGGTGCTGAAACCCTTCCCGTTATGCGATGTGCTCAGCCTGGAACACAGCGATGATCATGGCCTACCCTGACGTTGTAACCACCTCCGAGGAAGTCTACATGGACGTGTCGACGGCGTACGATAGCCCTTTCTACGGCGGTACCTACCTCTGGGGCTCCGACTTCGCGCCGAGTCACGCACGGAAGGTGAACTACGTCACCGGCCTGAACACGACGCTCTTCTGGGACAAGCTGATGGAGACGCTGAGCAACCCGAAACGGTGCGTGGACAGCGTTCCGCAGTTCGTGTAGTGGTGCGTGGTGCTTGCATGGTGGCTGATCCAGTCTGACACGCTGCGTAGTGCGCTATGCCGTCGCTTGGGTCCAGCTGAGACATTTCATAATGTCAATGTCAAATAAAGAGTCAATTAGCGACTATCTGCAAAAACAC
>NW_025955582.1:0-19775 GCF_022376445.1 Fomitopsis serialis
GGGAGATACTAAGGCTCGAGATCCAGGATGAAGAGAACAGAGAACCTATAGAGGTAGCATTGATGTCCACCTGTTCATCGTAAGAAGCCTCGGAAACCCAGGCGACGAGTTCGTTGTAGTTGCAGGAGGTCAACTGCAATGAATCGATGTTCGGCAGGTGACGAAACGCCCATCGAGCAGCGTCGCGCCATTCAGGCCGAGTGTATCCATCAGAGCTGAACTTGACAGTCCGGACATAGTCTTGTATGCTGGTGCCTGCCGCTACCGACGACTTCAGAATGGCAACGAAGGAGAGACAGTGATCGACTTCTGTAAGGATGACGTCTCGAAGAGGTGACGACGAGCCCACGTCTCCCACGCCCAGCAAGTCAAGCTGCACGCCGACAGAGAACGACGGTCGTCGCAGAGGTCGTCCAGTATGTTCCGACAAAGGTTCCGGTGGGAAGACTGGTATCGACAGTGTCGTCGACAGAGCGCTCTGTGTACGAAGAACCGCATATATGCGTGTTTTACGTGAGCTCCGTGAAAGGATAGCACATACAACGACTCACCCGAACAGACGGTGCCATTTTCGCGCCAGAGTCCGACGTAAATCTCCTCCAATGATCTTCTGACGACTCGACTGTTTGAGCACAGCTAGAGCACAAACTTCCGACACAAATCTGAAGCCACGAAGCTGGTGGTAGGTCCAGTATAAATAGAACTACGAGCCGGCGCACGCGTGCACTGCGATGCGATAGTCGTTGGGAGACGAGGCAACTTCGCGGAGCGGCGACTCGTACTTACAGTAGTTGCAGGCGGCCCTCTTCAAGCAGCCACATGGCAGCGTGCGTGGCTTCAGATTCAGATCGGGGCGGACGTGCCGAACGTACTGACGCCGGCCGGGATCTCGGCCACCTAAGGAGTCGATGCGGGCCTTCGGGTCCATGTTTACTTCGACCGCTTGGGTGAGTATCTGGGACCACGTTAGAACATCCTATGTATGCAGGAAAATTGTTAGAAGAATTTATTGACCACTGGGTCGAAGGTAGTAAGCACTTTCGTGACAAGAATCCTGGGAACCAGATTGACTACGAAGTCGGCCATGCAGCCAGAGCTGGCCCGCTACAAGGCTTAATATTATCCGAATCAGCATATATGTACTCCAGAATGTCAATAGATATATCCCCAGTAATTCAGCAGCTGTTCAGCCCGAGATACAAGCACAATGGCTGAATACTGTCGATGGGTTGAGAATATGCACTCGGCACTTACCATATATGGACAGCATCGTACAGACTGATTTTTTCTACCTTCAGTTCGTACTGTATTGGCTTGAGGTGGTGTATATACATTGTACAGATGGATAGCTCGACCCTAGTATTTCTTTCGTGGCTAGAGGACAGGTTGCAGTAGACTAGGAGTGCGATGACCGACTGCCTAGGGTGGCCGAGATCCTGGCCGGCGTCAGTATGCCACCCAACGTACGCGTACTATGCACAGGGTCACTGGCAAATATTGCCAACGTACTATGCCAAGTACTGAGAATATGCTCTCTGTGAGTTGATCTGTCTGATGTGCTCCGTTCAATGGTGCAGTCTAACGCGACAGAGGAGAGCTGTACAGTACCCCGAGGCGGGGGAAAGCGAAGAGCCTGTGGCTGAACGGACGTATCGGATCTGCGCAGTTGCAATCCGGCGGAGGGTCGATATCGAGATTGAAATATTGACGTTGGGCAGTCGACTGAAGGTCCTGTGCAGCAGCAGCGCGTTCCCGTCGTCGTGTAGACCACCCAACCTACACAACAGCTGCCCTGGTCCAGCGATGATCACCAGGTAATCTTCACGTAATGCGCGATCGTTGACTTTGATACTTAGCTCCGACGAGTCGAGTACGTCTCGAAGGTAGAGACAGCGACGCTGAGAACCAAACCCGATAGCGCGGAAGAGTTGACGACGCGAAAGAAGTACCCAGGCTGAACAGGTTAGACTTCAAATTCGGAGAGCGGATAGGTCGTCCCGCAACGGGTCGACGACGTATGCCCATATAGCTCCGGCGGGGGCTTGAGGCGATGTATAAGAGGGTTCCCTGACATTCCTGCGGACGCAACGGGTGATAGACCCTGCATATACAAAGACTAGAGTAAGCAATGGATCGGGTTGCAGGTAAACTGAATCGGGCGATGACATACAGTGCCACTGCGTGCCACTGCCTGGACCGCCGAGTGTTCGTGAGCCATCGTTAACTTGAAGCTATTGCTGATTGATATCTCCGTAAGTTCAGAGCACATCCAGCAACATCATGATACTTACCCCGAGCTGTCCTACCTTAAACCGGAGCAGCAAGGAGGAGGAGGAGGAGGACGGGATTATCTTGATTGAGGAGTATCACAATATTTGCACCTTATAACCACATCGCACAGACGCTGGATCTACCGCCCACGTCTACTAAAGTACATCTCGTACTTACTACGAGAAAGATCCAGGTGGTATCCACTGTCTCAGACTTGGCTAACCGATCCTAGATCGCGATGTCTCGTGTCATTGTTATTGTGAAGGAATCATGTGTGCAAGACTCATACAGCGGAGGGAGCACAAGGCGGCACGTTCTTTTACCGCTGCAACCGAGAGGGTAAGCACAGTATCGAACGTCTGGACAGGAATATGATACATTGCATCTAACGGGACAAAAGCAACGACAGCACGCGTACACGCCAGGATATCTGATGATACAAGTAGTAGTGACACACCGCCCTTCTCGTTCGTGTATAGACAAGCGTCAAAATCAGACTTAGCCGATGGCCATAGGGGCATCCACCGCTTCACTGAGCTCGCGCAGAGCTGCATCCTGAGGGCGCATCGAGAAGATGACGTCCTTCAGCACTTGCGCGATCAGCCCGTGTTGGGCCTCCGTAGCCAGCTTCTCGCTACGGATGTACATTCGTCAGTCCGGATTCACACGCAAGAGGCGGAAGACTGACCTATCCTTGGCACCCTTCAGCAGCTGGTTCTGGTCCTCTTTCTTCTTCTCTTCCTTCTGCTCGCCACCGTCAACATCTGGGGATGACCGCGAGCAGCAACACTAACCTTGGCAGCCTTGTCATCTTTCAGCGCGGGTGGTGGTGCTTTTGTGTTCGGCACGTTGGTTTGCGCTTTCGTCAGCTTCTGTGCGAGGTCCGAGAGTTGCGAGGCTGCGTATGCTCGATTCTGTGCATGCTCAGTTGACTGTCAACATGCATCGGAGTGTGCAGCATACCGATATGAGCGCGCTCTGGCTCAGCGTGTTGACCCAGTACTTGTTCCACAGCAGGCCTAGGAGCTCGGCGTCTAGGCTACTCTTGAACACCTGCACCTCCAGCGGGTAGTACTGGTTTGCATGGACACCAAAGTCCTCAATCTTGCTCAGAGGGATGCTCTGGTACTCGCCCGCGCCCGCTTCTGGTGGGACGTATGACTCGGGATACGTCCGGAACGCACCGATGTCGACCTTGCCCGCGGAGATGGTGCGGTTCGGGTCGATCACGACGGCGACGAACGGGTCCTGGTACTTCTGGTTCGTCATCTGCGTGTTCACGTCGATACCAGACAGCCAGCAGCCGTAGCCGGGGTGCGAGTGATACCACCCGACGGCGTTCTCGAAGCGCCCGACGCGCTCGCTGCCCTGGATGTACTGGACCATGTACTCATTCGCCTCGTTCGCCGCATTCACACGCGTCTCGGTGCCCTGCACGGGCAGAGCGAAGGAGTCGACGATGACGAGGGTGCGGTCCATGACCTTGCCGTGCATGAGGCCCATGATCTCGTATGGCACACCCGAGCGCGCGTGGATGACCTGTGCGGCGCGGATGAGTGGCGATGGCGGATGCGTCGGCAGGTACGTACCATCTTGATCAACGCGACAGCAGAGATTTTGCACACTCTGAAGTAGTGCGGGCTGCAGCACCATCGGAAAGGATCAACTCTTGTTCGGGTAGCGTTCAAAGTAGGTGTACGCACTCACGCGCCCAGGGTGCCTCCTGGAGGAGCCTGCGGTTCGCTGCAGGGTCAAAGCGGTAGATCTCGTCTTGAGGTGACACGTCTAGGATGTCGTTAGTGAGTGAGAACGTCTTCAGGGCCGTGCTCGACGACGCCGCCATGGTCGTCGAAGATGAGGGCAGTGGCGGCGCTAATGCAGTCGATATCTGGGTGGACCCTTTCACAATCAGTACAAGCAATTTGTTATCTTCATTAATTATCAATAGAATTCGCTACTGATGGACAGTGATGTGGGATCAATACAAATGGTAACAAATCTCTTCTGCACGAACACCCACTGTCATCAGCTATGCATCTTTGAATGGGCCCTCTACTCTACGTCGCCGTCAATGCTCTCGACGTGCTCAGCACTGCTACCTATCATGCACACCTCGCTCGGTCTTCTCTCTCAGTAGCCCAGCTTTGTTCTCGCTGTTATTCACCCGCACGTTCCGCATCCACGGCTACCACGTCTTCGGGGCAGTCTACGTCGCCGACATCGCTCACCGAGTCTCCCGCCAATCTTGATACTACAGCTGCGTCAAAGTTTACTGCACCTCGTCCGAACACATTGCCTACGCAGATTCAAATAGAGCAACAACGACTGCGTTCGCGGGGTGGACAGAACCTTACTGCGCGATGGTCGCGACTGGAACGCTCTCTGCGCGGAAAGGAGGGATACGAAGCGCGTAGAGACACTCTAATTGAGCAAGCGGACCATGCCTCTGCCGACGCAGAGAGGAGCGCGGCATCTGAGAAGGCTCCGAGAACGTTCCTTGGTCTGGTGCTCCCCGAGAAGCCCAAGGAGCCTCAGTCAGACGGTACGTCTGGTAACCTTTCTGCATTGCAGTGTTGTCATGCATGTATATCTACATAGAGTGCTGTATGTCTGGCTGCGCTATCTGCGTGTACGACCTGTACACTGCGGCGCTAGAGGATTACAAGCACGCCTTGGACGCCCTTCGCACCGCGCTGCAAGCACGCAAGGTGCCAGAGCGCGAATGGCCAGTTGAAGTCAAGGGGGAAGACGAGGCAGCGGGGGGAACGCTCCCCAAATCGCCTCAGAATGTCGCCTTCAGCGCGTTCGAGGAGCTCGAGCGGTCTCTGCGGGCGAGAAGGGAGCGTGAGGCCTCAGGGAGTCCTGGTTAGTGCGTACATCCTGCCCCATAAATACGCCTTCCTATTATCTAACACGTTGCAACAGACGTAACTTTTAACGTTTCACAGTTGGACCGTACAAAGCGGAGACAGACATTACCAACTGCCGCTACACTATACGAAGGACTCCGATGGATCATATTCAGCCGACGATGACTTTAGCACGAGGGCTGTTCACAAGATGCAATAGGCTGTATCATTGCACCGACCGTGAGGGACAGCGGAGATAGCTATGCACAACAGTTGTGCGTCAGTTCTATGTATCGGCGTAATGTTACTCTGGCGAAGCGGGGGAACAATACCCATCTTTAACAAGCAATGCATTGATGTCGGAAGCATGTTTGCTGAAGCAAGGCGGGAGACCTAGCCAGTACTCCATCAAGATATTGTAGTGCCCTCCCTTTGTCTTTTCGTTCGCATGCAATCATATTTGATCTGATGCTCATCCGCTCATATTCGTGGCAGTCGCCGACCACCTGTCGTTGAAGAGAGAAAAGGACAAAGTTGATGACAATCAATCCCCAGAGTTGCCAGCACAGTATAAACTTGTCTTCACAGTGGCGGGACTGCCGTGTATCCCCTCCGCTATGTACTGTGAGTCTCGCACATATAATTTCCTCAATTACACCGACGTGATGCATTGTGATATAGGATCGACTAGCCAAGTCTCATGGCACCGGCACTAATAGCAGGTACGTCAGTCATCTCTACTCTCAGTTCCTCTGACAACCCAACAACCGCATCCGTAGCCTCCACCATCTGCGGATACTTCGCCCTTGCGAAGTCGACCGCATCCGTGCCCAGAGGCAGATACAACGGTGGATCCGGTGACGCCGCTATTCGATGCAAGATATCTGCTGCCTTTGCTGTGTCTGCCATCCACGGCCAGTCGTCGACCGAATGGGCCTCGCGCTGGGCAAGCATCGCTTTGTTGTTGAGGTACGCTGGGTGCGACGGTATGCGCACGGTCTTCCGGAGAGCAGGGGTGAGGAGCGCCCCTGGCTCGACTATGACGATCTGGATCGCGGTGAGTGCTGTGTCCGAGTCTATACCCTCATGACCTGCACCCATACCTTGATGTTCCAGTCTAGGTCGACCTCCCTGCTCAGCGCTTCGCTGAACGCGTTCAGACCTATCACCTGTCAGGACGGTACTACAAGACAGTGCAGAAGTCTCACCGCTCTTAGCGGCGCAGTAGTATGCGATGCCCGGGACCCCCACTATGCTGCGACAGACGAGATTTGCAGCAGGCGTCCTCCGGCGGGTTTGTTTACTTCCCGGAAGACTCGCACGGCCTCTTTGCTCACGTTGATCGCGCCCCAGAGGTTCACGTCGAACATCGCGCGCTGCTTCTTCGGGCACGACCTCCGCTTCGCCCAAGATGCAGTATGCGGCATTGTTGAAGACAGCGTCGATGCGACCGAAGCGCTCTACAGCAGCTGCGAAGGCGTTCTTGATCTCCTGGGCATTGGACACGTCAAGCTTCAAAATCAGAGTCGGCGAGGACCTCCGGCGACCTGAGCGTGGCGACGACGATGTCCCCTTTGTCCAGTACGTGTTCAGTCATGGTCCTTCCGAGTCCACTGGATGACCCAGTAACTGGTCATATCAGTATGGAATGTGTCGCAGTCATTCCTCGATCGACGTACTGAACCAGACTTGATGGTGAGACATGTTACCGTTGGCCACTGTTCAGGTGCAGATGTCACGAGCGGTCGGGTTGCGTTCACACAGCGGCAGAATGCAAATTTCTCTCTCCCAGAGTACAAACAATGACGGCGGAGGCAGCTCGACACCGGTGTTGGATGACTACGTTACACTTGCGTACGTCTTTTTCGGACACTAGGAGACCCCATGTGCTAATTTGGCCATCTCAAACAGACCGGGATGTTACAGTGAGACCGTGATGGCTTAATAATAGCTGTGCGATCCACTGCCTGCTTTGTTCCATGTTACTAGACCCTCTCCCGAAAACGCGGGCGAAGTCGTCACTTCAGGCCTCTGTCCGAGTCTGACTTTCTCGTCGAGCGATCCGCGCCCTCCATGCCAGCCACAAACCTCTGTCTAGCTCTCCCTCGACTCGGAGATTTCTTGATATGATATGTAAAAGCCTGATTCGGGAGAACACCAGAGATACCGAGACCGACACGCTCGCCTGTCCGCACTTTCGCGCTCGAGGGAGTCTAGCGGTATGGGATTAGCTGTAGAGGCTGTACCCTCCCGTGCACAGACCTGCCACCGCAGGTGTGGGTTCCGCACGGGAGATGGCGGTTTCGTGGGTCCACGCCGGGCAGGTGAGAGAGCGTGAGTCCGGGCGGGCAGCTCTGGGCTAGGGGGAAAGCGGGAGCGGCCTGGCGAGCTACCATGAGGGTCACGGCGGGCAAGAACACCTTATGATCCCCTCCCCTCCCCCCCCCCTACGTTACTGGTGTGGCGAGTAGGAGGAGGAGGAGGGTCTCTGCTTTTCAATAGTATTTCATCCCATCTCCGACCTCTGTGATCAAGTAGCGCTTCAGCAAGCCCGTGGCAACATTGTCCAAATCTGGCATGTTGCAGAAAGCACGTCCTGTCAGACGCTCACTCATTCCTACTTCGATTCTTTTTTGTTACTGTACCATCAATATGGCACAGTACGAGAGCTAGCGAGTCAAGGCTCAGCGCTCAGGACATATCGTGGTTTCAGGTCTCAAAGCCCATCGTAAGAGCTTCATTTAGCGTCGTATCTTCAATGCGCTCACAACTTGGGGTTGAATCATAGGCTACATACATCATACTCGTTGTTAGCCCGATGGAAGCACAAATTTCGCAGACCGCGCTGCCACCCGAACTATGGGACCACGTCGTCAACGAGTTATCGGATGACCGCCTAGCCCTCCAGGCATGTGGCCTAACACGGCGTGCATGGGTCGCGTCGACCCGGCGACACCTATTCCGAGCGATCGAGCTGGAGGAGAGCGAGGGCTGTGAAAGATTTAGAGACATCCTCGTTTCATCCTCCTCAGTCGGCACGGGCGTGGCGCGATACGTATACGATGTCACGCTCAGACTCGTTCGCCTGCGTCTCGATGTCCCTGAGGACGCAGAGGCGTCCGATATACCACTCCTGGTGGAGACGCTCTCGAGGCTGCCCAACGTGGATCGTCTGCAACTGTTCGACGTGAATGTCAAGTATAGATCGGACGTGCAGACCAACGATGGGCTAGACCAGGGACACCCCGACAGGCCGCTTCGATCGCTGCTTACCCTACCAAAGCTACGACAGCTATGTCTCACCCTAATACTGTTCGACTCGCCCTTCGACACAATGTTTCTGCTCGCTGCATTCCTGCAGGTCTCTTCGTTGCAGCTCCGAAACTTAGTGCAAATGGGGGGAGTGCCGACACGCTGGCGACCTCAGCTACCAGGGAACATGTGTATTCGAGGACTGGATGTTGCCGACGTCGACTTGACGGCGATAGTGCCCTTCTTGAATATGCTGAGGCATCCGCCATTCATCTGTGCTTTGCAGAAGCTCACTTGGCTTCTATATCCGAGGGCTGATGAGGTGTCTCCTGATGGAAATGGTGGGAGAAGCTGAGGGCACCTTAGAGGAACTAGAGATTCGATGCGCCCCGAACTCCGATTGTACGCATGTCTCATTTCTGCTGCATAAATTGATGACTGACATGCCCGACAGTGTTCGAGAAGATGGATCTGTCCCGGCACTCCCGCCTCAAATCCCTGCGTGTCAAGTTCAGCAAATTGACAAATGATGCCCCCCCACCCTTTCACCCTTCGCTACCATCATTTCTCTCTCGCACGTCCAACAACCTGCGAGCCCTGCACTTGTCAGTCGACTCATCGCTATTTCCACACGAGACCCCTCCATGGCCATTAGCGGGATTGCCAAGTCTCGACGAAGCACTCACGCGCCTGCACAAAAGAAACCCGTACTTGGCTGTATATATATGCCTCTCCTATGATTGGTGCCAGTGGGAACATGGCTGCGTGTCGGGGTTAGCGCCGCTATTGGTTTCGCGGATACCCTCCGCTTTGCGAGAAGGGCTTCGTGTCTGTGTTGTACTACGTGGCCAAAGACCGGGAGGCTCTAGTATGCAGGAGCAGTGCAGCTGGCTCTAGATAATGTCTGTGCATAGGCCTACTTTTGTCTCTAGATCTGCTTCTCTGTGTTGCGTCTTTCTGCGTACGACGTTCGCGGCTGAACCTGAGAATATTGTCGGAGGGAATCAGTCATTAGGACCACTCCAGCTTCGGCATATTAGTATGCGAGTCCATGTATCGACGACTAATGAGTGTGCGTACATAGACCTTCAAGATGCAAAGAGCAAGAATAATACAGGGATGCGATCAGTCGTAAGGGTCGTTATGAGTGTCCATGTATGATCTCCACCAGGTCACGCCTCCTCCAACGGGTATAGCGCCTCCTCCTTGAGCTCCTCTTCTAGCGCTTGACGGCCAGCCTCCGTCAATTTGGGTATGCCGGACTCTATGTCACTCTCGAAATACTGCGGCGCAAACCTGAGACATCACTTGTGTGAACGACAGCAGACGGGTGAGACAGTGGGACCGACACGTACTGCGCTCCCTTCCGTTTCCGTTCTGCAGCATCATCACGCTGGCGCTGCTCGATCGCAAGTTTGTGCTTCGTGGCCTCGCTGTACTCCTTCGTCAACAAGTTGTTCGTCACGTTCTCCCACAGCTTCCGGCTCTCGTTCGGATGCTGCTTCTCCAGCGGCCTCACCGACTTCGGTATGGCGCACAGCGTGGACAAGTCAATCAGCGTCGCGTAGTCCGAGTTGGGCGCGTTGACGCGCTTCCACCGGATACGGTGCTTCCACGAACCGTCGAGCGTCGCAAGCACGCGGTCCTGGGGGACGTGCTTCACCCGCGTCCACTCCTGATGCTCCGTGCTTCCGGGCACGTACGTGTGGATCACGCCCTCGACCAAGAAATGCGCCTTGCCCAGCCACGACTCCTCCTTGTACTCGATCACCGCCCGCAACTTCTCGCCGTCGGGCCCGCCGCTGCACTCGATGATCGTCGCCTCACTCATAGTGATGTAGAAGCTGCCTCGGAGGATACCGTTCACGGACCCAACGGGGTGAGTAATGCGGTATGTCTCGCCCTCGCCCGGTCCGCCCGTAAGTCGCACGAAGATACCCTTGTTGAGCGAGCCGGGCACGATGCGGATCGTCGTACCAGAGACCTTCGCCGAAATCTGGTCGACGCCCATCAGCTCCGTGCTCCGGCTGGGGCACGTCGCGTAGAATGCGGATACAGGCGGGTGGTGCGAGACCTGCTCTGTCAAGAACACGATGCGCACGCGTCGCTTGCCCTCCGCATCAGGCGCATCGTCCGCCTCGAGCAGATCACCCTCGTCATTTAGATACAGGCTCGACACGCCCGCCTCCAAATTCGTCTCGACCAGGTCCGGAGACGTTGCGGGGGTGCTCTTGCCTGGCGTTGACGTGCCTTGCGAGACCGCGCTGAGCCCGCTCGTTGCGCTCTTGCCGCTCTTGATGCTTCGGCCGCTCATACTCGCCGTCTCAGACGCTGGGATGCGCGGTGTACGCGATGGGGTCGGCGCTAGCGACGAAGTTGTCGATTCCGGTGCAGGCGTGGTGAGGTAGAGATGTTGCATTGGCGGCTCCGTGGGATCAGAGGGGTACTCGACCGGTAGTACATCCCAGTGCGATCGGAAGTGCTCTCCAAGGACAGAGTTGTAGGGTTTGCAGACCTTGCCGCGCTACAGAAGGGGGTTAGCAACATGTTACTGAGTGACTGCTGCCTTAACAAGCCCGACTGCAAACACCAGAAGGTGCTTGTTGTCAACCACGGTCGCCGAGCACAACAGGACGAAGTCAGAAGCACCGCATAGTGGATAGTCACAGCCATTGAGCATGACGGACTTTCTCCCGCCGCAGCCACCTGTTGCTGCTGCACACACCGCCCCTCACCCCTTTCTGCCTATAGGTCCTTCCTCAAGCCTCTGTTGAAGGAGCACGTAGAGGGCCTCGAGGCTGCCTGCACCTCACTTCGAGAAGCAAGAAGCGATCCACGCAGCGTCCTGAGAGGGAAACACGTGAAGACTAGCCACTTACAATGAACTTGAGATCCTTGGAGAACGTGAATCGGAGGACGGCCAGCATGCGTTCGAAAGGATCGTCAGAGTCATTGATGCTGCAGCCATGTCAGTCCCTCGAGGCCCGCTGATGATCGCTAACAACGATGATGCTCACGCCGCTAACAGATCTGGCCGGTCAAGATAATGCCAGTACTCCAGGTTCGGGATGGGCTCCAGCAACGAAGCGGGCAATGACAGCCGCCTTGTAGTTATGTCAGTACGTGTTCGATGCTCGATGATATCTGCCACGTACATGGACGCGATATCCTTCACACCCACCACCTTCTTCACCAGCGATACAATCATCTTGAGCTTACCGCTCTCGCCCGCATCACCCGCATCGGGCACCGAGACGGGCTGAGAGTCGTCCTCATACTGAGTATCATCCGCCGGGGACATGATAGAGTAAAGACAAAGCAGATGAAGGAAATGGAGGAGGACAAAGTCAAGAGAGTGCACTGCCGCGTCCGCTGTGCCACCGTCTCTCAGCATACCCTCAGCTGCCATATAAAGCGCTTACATAATATTGCGTCTTCCCACCAGCTGCTGGGGCCAAAATTGGCCATGGGCACGTTCGGCCGTTGCCTGCATGCCAGTGCCTCCCGAGCTACTACCTACATGTAGTGGTACGTGGTACTTCGTCCATATGCAACAACCATGAACTTCACTGGGACACATACCAACCGCTGGGCATGACAAGTACGTATTTGCGCGCTGTCACGCAAGCCACGATATCCCCGAGTGCAACAGCATACTTCGGGAGAAATGCATGTGGACTATGGACGTCGACATCCATACGAACTATACATTCCGAGGTACGTATTTTCATTGCGACAGCATGGAATCAAAGACTCAATCGCAGTGACCACCACCGTTGACGTTTATTGTTTGACCTACATAAAGCGTTTACGCCAGGGCTGAGCTGACGAGGTTGCTTTTGACTACAGCAAACGGAACTCACCTGTAATGAAGCGCGACTCGGGTTTGGCTAGGTATGATACGAAACTGGCGATAACTTCTGGTTCGGCCATAGGCAGAGCAGTGTCGTTCGGCAATGCGAGCATCTACAATAACGCTCCAGTGTCAAGGCGGCAGGCAGCAATCCATGGATTACACAACCATTCACCTGTCTCATGAGGGTGCCAGGTTTCAACCCGAGTCGGATTTCTTCGTCATGACCAACTGTGACGCATTGCTCAGTAAGTGGTTAGATGTGTGTACCTTGTCGCGCTCGCTCACTCATATTTGTGTGGATCAACCCAGGGGCATAGGCATTGACGGTGATGTCGTGTTTCGCGAGCTCCAAAGCTATAGTGCCGCACCGTAAGAGACACCCCGTACCATCGTCGCAGCATCGCTTTCGCTGTCGACTCACCAGTACATTGCGTCAAGCCCCGGATCGCAAACTTCGACGCGGAGTACGCTGCTAAGTTTGGCATACCTTGTTTCCCGGTCTGCGACGAGGCGCCTGTCACAAGCATCTTTAGCAAACCACAGCGGGTTGTCGTCGATACAACGCCCACCGATGATTCGTCCTCCTCGCCCTTGTTTGATCATTTGCTTTGCAGCATACTTGTAGCAGAGCATTTCCCCGCGGAGGTTGACTGCTATAACACGGTCCCATTCCTCTAGGGCGACTAGACGAGTGCGTCAGTAAGTCTAGCCTACGAATAGACGGAACATCGGAGGCTCACAATCAACGAAAGGACCAGAGGTTATCGTCCCCGCATTCGCGACCATCTATGACGAGGCTCTCAGAATCAACAGCCGCAATTTCCTCCACGCGTCCACGCACCACGTCGAGGCCTCCGAACGCCTCCACCGCGGATTTAACCAACCTTTCCACATCCTCTGGGCAGGATACGTCTCCTGGAACGGCGATGGCCTGCCCATCAGGAAGGGCCTTGATTTCTGCAACGATGGCCTCCAGCTTCTCGCGTTTGACGGGCAGGTCATTTACAGCTACGTTCAGGCCATCCTCCGCCAGACGCAGCGCGATGCTCCGGCCTATACCCTCCGCGGCCCCAGTAACGATTGCAGTGCGTCGCAGCGGTGCCGATGAATCCATAGGCTAGGGTGAGAACGTACAGTCGATGTGTCAGTTGGTACGGTCGAGTTGGTGCCAACAACCGGGCCTTGTCTCGCGTCGCCTTATATACTCAACCGTCGCCACGTTGCCTGACATCTCAAACCGAAGATCTGCGCCACGACATCGTACGCCCTCTCTTGATCTCCGAGTCTGCCCTCGTCGTATCCGACCCGATCAAAACTTGTTCAGCGTTTACGCGTCGTGGGTTACTAACTTAGTCCCCGTTGCAGGTTTTGCATTCGAGTTATCATAATTTTAAGATCAGAAGAATGTGGCCAACCATCGCGCAGTCGCATGCGGATCTGCAGTTGCCTGGTACCGGTGAGAGCAGATCCTGAATTACGTTGACGTATGTATTGGTGATGCTGAGCCTCTATGCAGTGCCACATGAAGTCATCTCAACTGACGGTCGACACATACCTACGGTCCTTCATAGACTGTCACAAGTGGCGGCATCCACCCATGCAGGATGTTGAGTACTTGAGTAATAGATCTTCGACCTAGTGCAGGTATTTACCTTACCTGTTTATCTTGAATCTCTTCGGACGAACAGAGGCTGTGGCCATGAGCAATTGTACGTACGAGTTGACGAGCAGACGGTTCCCCAGACTATGTATGGCTACGTTTCATCGTAGTTCATTGCAAAGGTTTTCCTCGTGGACTGTGACATGTTTCACAATAAGTAATGTCTCGCATGAGGCACAAAGAGATTTCAGACAAATATCAGCTCCTCTTCCGCGGACCGCGAACGCGACGCGTCCACGTGATCGTGACCATTTGTTGGTCAGTGACGCGTCCGAGACGGCGTTCTCTCTTACCTCCTTTTACCGCTCAAATCATTCTGCTTCTGAGGCTTCAAAGCTAGGAAAGCAACTCTTCGGCAGGAAGAACTAGTCCCCAACCAGTTTAACACGGGTACACGGTGAATGCTTCGTGACAACTTGAAGTATTATCACGGCCCCACTGGCACGTAGCACCTTCGGCGTGCAACCCCCTAGGTACCGCCTGAAACGTACCAAGCACATCCTGATAACTCCTTCTCTGTCCGGCTCACATAATGTCCAAGCACGCATTCGAAATTCCGAGCCCATCGTTGACGCCACCGTCCAAACGTACCCGCTTCGATCCCGACACGAGCAGCCCCGTGCGGCGCCATACTACGCGTGTACCCACATCCGCATCCGACTCGTCGCCCTACACGCACTACTCGTTTCCTAGCTCAGGCACGAGCACGAGCACGCCGTACAGCATCCCTGCCGACTCGCCGACAAACCCCTTTGGCCTCCAGCGCACTCTCCTCGCGCTCAAGCTCCCCCGACCGCTCGGCTTCGCGCAGCACCTCGCCCTGCGCTTCCAGCTCGTGTATGACCCGCCGAGACGCGACACGAAGGGGAAGGGGAAGGCGCGTGCAGGGCAGCAGGACGATGTGGGGAAGGAGGATGAGCCAGCGCGGGTCCTCGCAGCGGAGCTCGAGAACGTTCACCGCATCGTCCAGGTGCCGACGAACTACACGTTCCGCCACCTGCACAAACTCGTCCTCTGGCTCCTCGCGTCGGATGCGCGCTGGAAGCGTCCGCCGGGCGCAACGCTGCCTTCGCGCTACCGGCGCAGCCCGCGGCTCAAAGAACAGAAGACTCAGCCCGTCGCTGGACACCGTCGGGCGCGCTCGGCTTATGATCGAAAGGGCAAGGGCAGGATGGTGGAGGAGGATCAGACGAAGGTCCGCGTCCTGCGATAGGCACGGACGTCCCCTCGAGCTGGGCTGGACATGTGTTCGAGGTGCGTGATAATGTGCAGCTCTACACACATCACTACCGTCCTGGCGTGATCAAACGAGGGTCGGGGCGCGTACTTGTGCGGCTGTCGAGCGTACGGGATAGAAAGCTCTTCCCGGACTTGTATGGCGACAATGCGCTCGTCAAGGCGTGCTCAAGTTCGGGCTATGCGTCTTCCGCGGCGAGTACGAGTGGCGCGTGGAGCGAGGGAGGAGAGCTGGACGCCACAAGTTCGCCTGAGACGGACTTTGAGGAGGACGCAGACGACCTGAGCGCAGACGGTGCCGAGGATGAGGGGAAGAAGGAGAAGAAATGGGTGTGGGAGGCAGAGGACGACTATACTATCGAACATGTCTGGCCGGATGGTCTAGACTATGCGCAGGCCATCATCTATGTACGTCGCTCGTCTCACTCGTCGTCTTTCTTTCCTGACACTGTCGCGCGCACCCCTTGCAGCACCATCTTCCTGGTGTGTCAGTACATATCACGATCGACGATAGCAAACTGCCACCGCGTAAAGGCGCGGGCAATCAGCCGTTCGTCTTCCGCTGGAAGGGCTCTGCTTGCGGGGCCGTCCGCATAGCCCATCTCTCCCCTCCTTCATCCGCCTTGTCCGCCGCCTCTCGACCGTTAGTCCGTCTATCTAACGAAGTCTTTGAGGACGAAACGGACACGGACGAGCACCGCCTGCACCGTTGGAACTACCCGAACGCGTTCCCGCGTTTCCTCGCCCAGGAAGAGGAGCGCGAACGTGCTCTGCGGCGGCAACGGACCGCCTCCCTCCCCTCCGGGCTGTCCGACGCAGGCCTGAGCTCGCCTCCCTACGTCCGTCTAGATCGTGAAGATACCGACGCCGACGTCCGCTCGCCACTCCCGCCTTCTTCCCCGCCGCGCTACAGCTCCTCGCCCGCACGTCCCGGGACCGCGCTATCCTCCCCCTCGCTCGCATTCCCGTCCATCGCGTCGCCGAGTACGAGCCCGACCAGGCCGCGGACTTCTCCGGGCGTGTCCACGAGGGCGCGCGCACGGACGCTGTCGTACCCGTTCTCGTCGCCCGGGCTGAGGAGCACGCTTGGCGCGCTCCCGCTGACGACGCCGTTTCCGGCGCACCCACTCCTCGCGAAGCGCGTGAGGCGGGCTTCAAACCGGCTGACGAGGATCACGAGGGATGGGTTGGACGATATGGGGAGTAGTGAGGAGGAGGGAAAGAAGAAACGTAAGAGGCCCAAGAGAGTCGAGCACGAGGAGGGCGGGGAGATCCTTGTTGCGGACTCGGATGTGGACGAGGACGCTGCTGGAGACGAGGAAGCTGTGGATGATGAAGAGTTTGACGGGGACGCGCTCTTTGCGGAGGATGGGTCGGACGACGGCGAGGTGGGCGATCTACAGAGCGATGGTTTCTGGCGGGAAATGGGAGGCTTTGGAACTGGGTATACGCAGTGGATCGGAGAAGGGAAGGAGGAGGATTGGGACCCGTTCGGAGAGGCTGAGGTCTGACCACATACAGTCTGGACTGGGATTCGCGAGGGAACGATAGGTTGCCATTAATCGCGTATATGAATATTTCGCCTCGGAATTACTGTAATCCTGGAATTGTGACAGCGCTTTTTGTAACTCCTCATGCATCTCGCTGAAAGCTCAACGAACTCTGGCTTTTGAGTGGCACGGTGAAAGGGAGATACTATCCCGGTCATGAGCTCCTGAATTAGGCAAGTCACCTTCCAAATCCGTCATACGTGGATGACGTACTGGTAGTCATGTCCTCTCAACTCACCTTTCGACCAATCACGCTTCCATTTCCAACTGGGCATGTGAAGAGACGTCAGTCCGTATGTACTTAAGGCGCAGCTCCCCTGCTTGATCGAATGTCGCTCTTTTCCTCTTTCACCCATCGTCCGCTAGGCTCCGTCAAATCTGGAAATCGCAAATTGACGCTTTCTAGAGCATATACAGTCATAGAAGAGCGTCGACCCCAATGTTCTCAATTAAGCTTGCTTATGTCTGAAAGTAAGTTAGTAGAGCTTCCAGATGTTCTCAAGCTTGAACTGGTGCGCCCCGGATGATCTGAGCGCTTATTTCCTATCAAGTAGCTTATGAGCGCCTGTTGTGTCTGACCTCCTTTAGGTTGTCTTTGTCCAGCCACCGTCCAGAGCTGGGCGTCGTCTTTCGAAGTCAAGCATCCCTTGTCCTGCGGGTGCGAAACATCCCTCTTCAGGCCTGTTGGGGACAAGAGCAGGCGCGTTGACTCCACCCCTTTTGTTTCCGTTGCCTCCGCTACCGACCAGACGACCTGGGTAGTATATAACGACAGCATCGGACTAAGCCCCCTTCACTGTCTCCTACCACGTCCCGAACCTCAGAATGCGACGTGTACTTGCCTGTGCTGCTATTGCACTCGCCAACGCCCCGGCTGCGCTAGCCTGGGGCGCCGCCGGCCATGAAATCGTCGCGACCATCGCGCAGATGCACCTCCACCCCGACGTACTCCCTGTGCTCTGCGACATCCTCGACCCTACAGCCAAGGAGACAGACTCAACTGTCTATCCACCGTGCCACCTCGCCCCGATTGCAACCTGGGCCGATCGTGTCCGCATGGCTCCCGCGTATCGACACACCGCGAGCTGGCACTACGTCGGCGCACTGGGCGACATGCCCGGAGAGTCGTGTGTCTTCCCAGGCGAGCGCGGTTGGGCGGGCCGTCGTGATTCGAACGTGCTCGCTGCTCTTGGGAACCAGACCCGCACGGTTGCGAGCTTCCTGGATGGCGAAGTTGGGTTGGCCGAAGGAGCGGACGCGCTGAAGTTCCTCGTCCACTTCGCCGGGGATATGCACATGCCGCTGCATCTTACTGGGAGGGAGCGTGGTGGAAATGGTGCAAAGGTCACGTTTGATGGGAGGATGACGAGTAAGTATGGGTTCCCCTGTCGTTCTCAGAGTAGGGCGACCGTGTTGGGGATTTCACCGAGACTGGGATTGTGCCTTCATGTTGTATTCTCGTGTATGTCGAGCTCTGTCGCGCTCGCTGGACCAGGTTGGTCTAGCGGGCGCGGTGGTGTAATGAACATATCGGAAGGACGAGGAGATGGGAGGAAGCAGAGAGGAGTGAAGGAGAGAGACGTGACTACGAAGCAGATGCATCTGCGCAACATGCGGCGCATCGCGATCCTCTGCTTCCGTGCCTGCATGCATACCGCATACCTCCACCTGCCAGCGCGCGTGGACGCGCTTCTACTCGCGTGCCCGTCCCGAACGAGAAACCTTAACTCAAATCCGCTTCCATCTCACTTACTGACCATGTCGCGTAGACCTGCACTCCGTCTGGGACAGCTTCCTCATCGCCCAAGCTCTCAGGTCCATTCCCGCGAACTACTCGCGCCCGATGCTCGGCGACCTCGAGGTGCACCTCCGCGGCGCGATCTATGACGGGTACGTGCGCAGGTTGATGGTCGACGGCTTTGGACTGTCCGTCCAGGACGAATACGGGGTTGAATACCGCGCGGGGCAGGGCCGCTTCGGGGCGATTGAGGAATGGCTGGGGTGTCCCTCTGAAGACGAGGACGAGGACGATACGAACAACCAGCAGGATGATCTCGCGCAGCGGCCTTGGTCAGTCGCGCAAACAATCCTGGACAGTGTCGGGCGCGCGCTCGGCCTTGAGGGCCGCAGCGAGCTCGCCAAGCGGAACCGGGGCGTGCGTCGGCACAGGCACAACAGGCACGCGAAACGCGCTGGTGGGCCGTGGAGCTGGCTATGGGCCTGGAAGGCGACGAGAGACGAGGAGCGGTGGGACGACGATGTGCTCTGCCCGTACGCGTGGGCGCGCGCGATCCACGAGCTCAACTGCGCATTTCCCGTGTGGCCTGCGGAGCTTGACAAGGTCGCTGTCGC
Organism: Fomitopsis serialis; assembly: GCF_022376445.1. Classification (NCBI taxonomy): domain Eukaryota; kingdom Fungi; phylum Basidiomycota; class Agaricomycetes; order Polyporales; family Fomitopsidaceae; genus Fomitopsis; species Fomitopsis serialis. The sequence goes on from NW_025955582.1 coordinate 19,027, forward strand.
GGGTACTCACAGCCCTAGGACAACCGACGTAGAGGGCGATCATCACGACTGCCATATGGAGGGCGGGGACGTTGAGATGACGGGCCGCCCCCTCGCCCGCACCCCGACTTGCTCGAACTGGACACACCGGAGTACGCGGGGCGCGTACGTGATGGATGGGTCGTCGAGCGATTGCTGGCGATGGCGGGGATCCGGCTCGCGGGCATCCTGAACGGGTTGGTACTGGGCGAGGCGGATGTGCGCCTCCAGTGATGGAGTCGGTTGGGCAGTCGGCGTGTACAATGTGTGTATTACAGTGGAGAGCTCACTTAGATGTCGGCGTAACGCGGGAATTTTATATTTTGGTGTATAAATACAGCCTTCTTTGTGGTATTCACAGGACGTGCCTAGGAATCTGGACGCACTGTATCCCATTTCAAGGATGCGCGCCGCTTATGGGTGCAGTGTCTGACTCGAAGTCCCATTCGCGTTCCGCTGCCAGACTCGCCGGCGCTCACCCCATAAATCTACGATTTGCGCGCGATAGGTACTGTTACTACAGGAGGCTCGGAGGATATGACGGTATCACTCGGCGTCGCGATCATGCTACAGTACCTCCATGTATTCTTAACGTGATCCAAATGCCTCGCCCATTTCCCCCATTCGTGTTTCTGATCCTCTCCCAGCCTCCTTCCGGACCTACCCACCGAAACCAGTTCAACGTAGTGGCCAGGACGAAGTCGGCATATCCTGGTCCTTTGGAGGTCGCG